>NC_056737.1:898165546-898323046 GCF_019279795.1 Protopterus annectens
GCCTTGTGGGACACCTAATGAGATAGGTAGATGATTAGATAGAGTGTTTTTCCAGAGTACAGCCTGCTGTCTGTTTTCTAGGTAGGATGTGAACCAGTTCATGGATAGTGGATTTAGTGAATGAGACTTTATGATGTATAGAAGGATTTGGTGGTTAACCATGTCAAAAGCTTTAGATAAGTCAACAAAGACTGCAGAGGAGAGCATATTATTATTGCGATTTTTGTTGACACAGTTTGTGAAGGAAAGCAAGGCAGTAGAGGTGCTGTGAAAAGGTCTAAATCCATGTTGACAGTTTGCCAGTAAGTTGTGATGGAGAAGGTGGTTCATTAGCTGTTTGTGGACACATTTTTCCATTATCTTTGCAATTGGGGAGAGCAGCACTATGGGTCAAAAGTTGGACATTTCATTGGAGCCTCCACCTTTATGTAATGGGATAATGTGAGAAATTTTCCAGATGGATGTGATTATACCTTCATTTATGGTTCTATTTATCAGTATGGAAATGGGGTAAGCTATGGCTTTAGATGCTATTTGCAGGAATTCTGATGGGAGTTTGTCAGTTGAGGGGGTAGTTGGTTTTAGCTTTTGGAGAAGGGAACGGATGTATGATGTGGGTACTGGTTCTAGTTTGAATACTGGGGGGACCTTTGAGGTGGGAGTTTGTAGTTTAGTCATATCAGGGGATATGTGGCTGGCTAGAGTTTGGATAGTATTGGTAAAGAAAGAGTTAAAGGCATTGGCTATTTCAGTTAAATTGTCAGGGTTAATGCCTAAGGGGTTGGGGGTAATAGTCTCTCCTGGATGAGTAAGTTTATTAATAGTAGACCAAAACTTTTGAGGTTCCTTAAGGGAGGATTGTTGTAGGTGAAGGTAGTAATTCTTTTTGTCTAGTATGATGGCTTTTTTGTAATATTTCTTTCCTGTCTAAAGGTTAGATGGTCAGTGGAGTTCTTAGTAGTTCGCCATTTAGCCCAGGATTGGTTTCTTTGGATGATTAGTTGCCTAGTTTTGTTTGAGAGCCAAGAAGCAGGTTTAGCTTTCATTCTAATACAGCGCACAGGGTTATGGTGGTCCAGGATTGTTAGGAATGTAGAGTTGAAGTATTCAACTGCTTTGTTAATTGGGAGTGATCTTAGAGAAGACCAGTTACATTGTTTAAGGTCTGTTTTGAATTGTTCAGGGTTAAAATGCTTTTTGCTACAAACTGTTCTAATAGTGTTAGGGAAGGTTGGGTTGGTTTTATGTCTGATTATGTATGCTAGCAGGTGGTCACTGAGGTCATCTGGGAGAGTTCCTGCAGTATAAGTTTGGTGAGGGCTATTAGTTAGAATCCAATCTAAGGTGCTTTCTTTTTTATTTAGTTTGTTGATTCTGATGGGTGAATTAATAGCTTGTGAGAAACCATAAAGGGTAATGTGGTTGGAGGGGTTTGTATTGTTACATGAATTCCAATCAATGTTAATGTCACCTAGGACTATGGTTTCTTGTGGGAGTTGAGAGGAAAGCCATTTGAGTATTTGTTCAAGTATACTAATGTTGTTACCTGGGGGGAGATAGATGCAGATAATATTTATAGTTTTATGTTTGTTGAGCTGTAGTTTTGAGATAATTATTTCACTGCTGAAGTCTAGAGGTAGGTTAAGATTTATGGTACTAAGTTGTATGTGTGCTTTATAGAGAATTGCTATTCCTCCACCTTTTTTCAATGTGCAGTCAACACGAAAAATACTATAGCCTGGAGGTGTGATTTTGCTATCTTTTATTGTGGGTTTTAGCCATGTTTCTGATAAGCAGAGAATATCAAATTGGTGGACATCAAGGAGGGCATGAACATGAGGGATTTTATTGCATATGCTTCATATGTTAAGATGAGCGATGGAGAGTGAATTGGGTGGGTTGTTAACAGGAAAAGTGTTATATTTGGTTTGGGAATTATTTATAGTGGCAGGGATAGATGTTGGGCCGGGATTAGGATGAATGTCCCCATCTTTTAAGGTATGTAGAAATATAAAGTATTTTGGTTGGAGGGGTTTACAGTAAAAGTTAATTGTTTGTTTAATTTTTAGCTTGTTATATTTAATGTGATCCAGTCTATGAAATTTAGCACTTAGGTAAGTAGGTTGAGAAGGACTAGTTTGAAAGTTAGGTTGGTGTGATATAGTAGATGTTAAAGTGTGTTTGGATGGGATATGGAGAGTGTAGCTAAGAGGTTCTTCATAGGAAGACAGGAGATAAGTAGTAGATAGAGTTGTTAGGAGTGTGATAAGTAATGGTATTTCTAGTAGGTAGGGCATGATTAGGTGGGATTTGAACTAGTGCTAGAGATAAGTGTTTAAGGTACGAGGGAGGTATAGAGGGTTATGTTAGGAGGAGTTCTTGTAGGAGGGACTAATTAGACAGGTAGGAGATAGGTGAATTATTAGTTGAAGAGTTATAGGTGTGAATGAGTGTGTAAATGAAGGGAGGAATATGATTGGAGTAATTTATGGTGTGGGTGTGATATTGGATGGATAAATGTAGGAGCACTGGGGGTGTCTGGGGATTGGGGGTAGGGTAGGGGAGCGGAGTGAGCCCGCAGGGTGAATGGAGCGGGTACAGACAAAAGAGTGGACTTTCAAGGAGAACAATCAGTTAAGTAGGTGAGTTCAACAGGTAAGTCACAAGTGAGAAAGGGTGGAAGTAGGATTGTGAGACTAGCTGTAGGTTAGAAAAAATAGCAATAGGGCAAAAATGTAGGAGACAGTATGAGAGGGAGAAAGAGTGAGTTAAGGAGAAGCAATGACTAAGAGAGTATAAAATAGAGGTAAGGTACAGCAGATGAGTGTAGGAATAGAATTGCAGATAGTTAGAGGAGAGGCGCCAGTTAGTATCTAGTCACTAAACAGCTTCAAAGATGCACTTGCAGGGAGTCTGGTAATGGAGAGAGGGGTATATTACTACCTGAAAGGGAGAGAGAGGCTGGATGTAGGGGAATGTTTAAGAGACCAGAGAATAAGTGGTTTGGTAGATTGGCTGCTGGCAGTCCTGCTAGGGAAACGTGTCTAACCTAGCAATGTCATTAAACATTAGGATACACTCAAAGTTCTAGGATCTGTTGTAACACATACTTTCACTGCCTTGTAGTGGGCTGGTTTCTCAGGGAGCTGATAGATAAGGTTCCAGCTTGGATAATTATGTTGAGGCTTCCAGTTAGTGAGGTCTAGTGATTTAGTACAGGGATGTACCGGGTCACAGGCTGGTAAATGAAGAAAAAGAAAGGGTGGTGAGGTATCAGCTTAGTGATGAGGAGGAAAGCATGACACCTAAATTATACACAGTTATATGAGTTAGCCATATTAATCATTAGAAACCCTTGGTGTATATAGTAAGATCTAGAAAGTACAAAAGTGCAGGTACCTAAGGATTCAGAGGACAATATTCAAATGCAGTCAGGAAGCAACTATACACAAATGCAATGAGGAAGCAAGTATGTGAAGAGCTACATTCAATATCTATTCAATTGTAATCAGCAATGGAAATTAGAATAAAATGTGCCAACAAGCTATCTATATAGAGAAAAATACAATTATGTAGCTAGGATGGAAAGAGTGTCATATACAGCTTCTGTACAATTGTAAACCACAGCAGTCCTATTTAAGTAAAGTGTATTAACAACAGTCTTTAAGAACTCAAGTTCAATAATCAAGCTAAAAATATCACCTATATAGGCAGATATGAACTAAGGCTATTACAGTTATGCCTAGGCGAGCAGGGATAGAATCACTAGGTAAGTACCCACTTGCAAAAATGCTAACCAGGAGCGGGAGGTGCAACAAGGGAGAGGGACACAGGAAGCAACTGGTAGGAGCAGTTAGGATTAGATAAAAGGCAGATAAGGCACTGTAACCTATGATCAGCCAAGTATATGGCGATAAACACTAGCGAAGTGTTCTGTAGGTCTAATAAAAGAGTAAGTATGGTAAAAGGAGTTCTAGGCGAGCAGAGATAGAGTCTCTAGATGAGCAGTGAACACAGAAATAGGCACTAGATGAACAGCCACATGCAGAACGCCAATAATTAGCGAGTGATTACAGCAGGGGTGGGGACCCAATAATACACTGTTTAGCTGCATATAGAAATATGTAAAAAAAAAACAGGATGTATGTCTAAGCACATAGACAGTTAAGCATTTAGGGATTAAAGATTAGTAAAAGTACAGCTAGGTTTAATAGAGCCTATATGCAGTAAAAAGTCTATCTAGGCAGCAGAGAGTGGAGGCGCTAGGTAAGAGCCTAAGTATAGCATGCTAACAAGTAGCGAGTGGGTGTTTTGCAGTAGTTAGAAATAGAAAAAAACAACAGGTAACATTTCTAAATGGATAGTATAGTCAGGCAGTAAGGAAATCTAAGCCTGGTAAACTACAGCTGTGATTAGTAAAACCTATAAACAGTACCAGTTATTATAAGTGGCAGGGAGAGGAGTCGCCAGGTAAACCCACATGTAGAACGCTAACAATTAGCAAGTGGATGCAGCAAGGGCTGAAGACACAGTAGAACGCCGTTTAGCAGCAGTCGACAATATATGAAAGGCAATAGCTACACATTCAAACTAAACAATCTTGTACAAAGACATAAAAACATAAAAGCAGTAATTAGGTAAACAACAGGTAATATATCTCATCAGATGGCATTAAGGAATCTAAGCCTCGTAAACTACAGCTGTGTTTAGAAAAACCTGTAAGCAGTACCAGTTTTTCTAAGTAGCAGAGAGAAGAGTCGCCAGGTAAACCCACATGTAAAACACTAACAATTAGCGAGTGGATGCAGCAAGGGCTGAAGACACAGTACAAAGCCGTTTATCAGCAGTCGACAATATATGAAAGGCAATAGCTACACATTCAAAAATAAACAGTCATATACAAAAGCATAAAAACATTAAAGCAGTAAATGTAGCAAACTCACTGTTGGACAAGCACTGGGCAAGGTGCACAGCAGCCAGCTAGAGGGCAGGAGAGAAAGAATGGCCTCTTTGAGTATGGGGTGTATTTATAAGTTATGAGACTACAAGGGGAGGGGTGTAACCTTCAAAAAACTGGTGAGAGGCAAGACACACGAGATAAGCAGAGAGAGGGTATTGGACAGGTTGAAAGGGTAAATGTAGGGAGAGGAGATGAGAAGTTAAGTAACAAGAGTGAGTGAGAGATGGAGAAAGCAGCTAGAGTATAGTCAGATATAATGCAAGGATGCAGACAATAGTGGGTACAAAAGGATAGGTAAAATACAAAGGGTGCAGAAGAGGTAAGAATAAGTCAGTAGATACAAAAGAGTGGACTTTCAAGGAGAACAATCAGTTAAGTAGGTGAGTTCAACAGGTAAGTCACAAGTGAGAAAGGGTGGAAGTAGGACTGTGAGACTAGCTGTAGGATAGAAAAAATAGCAATAGGGCAAAAATGTAGGAGACAGTATGAGAGGGAGAAAGAGTGAGTTAAGGAGAAGCAATGACTAAGAGAGTAGAAAATAGAGGTAAGGTACAGCAGATGAGTGTAGGAATAGAATTGCAGATAGTTAGAGGAGAGGCGCCAGTTAGTATCTAGTCACTAAACAGCTTCAAAGATGCACTTGCAGGGAGTCTGGTAATGGAGAGAGGGGTATATTACTACCTGAAAGGGAGAGAGAGGCTGGATGTAGGGGAATGTTTAAGAGACCAGAGAATAAGTGGTTTGGTAGATTGGCTGCTGGCAGTCCTGCTAGGGAAACGTGTCTAACCTAGCAGTGTCATTAAACATTAGGATACACTCAAAGTTCTAGGATCTGTTGTAACACATACTTTCACTGCCTTGTAGTGGGCTGGTTTCTCAGGGAGCTGATAGATAAGGTTCCAGCTTGGACAATTATGTTGAGGCTTCCAGTTAGTGAGGTCTAGTGATTTAGTACAGGGATGTACCGGGTCACAGGTTTCACTGTCTTGTGTACCCACAGGTGTTCTTTAACCATCAAAATGTAAAAGCAGGGTATGGTACACACAGTAGTGCATATCTAACAATTCAAATACACCAAATACTTGAAGAATTACATATAAATTATGTTTATTTTGAAAGAATAGTACTGATTTTTGTTAAAAGTTCACTCAAAGGATATTGTATCTTGCAAAATGATTATTTGTTAGCATTAAACACACATGCACACCATGTTTGTAAATGACATTTCTATCACTGAGGAATAGTTTTCTACTTTTCAATAAATGTAATATAACAGAATATATAGCACATGTTTAATATACAATACAATATTTCATCAGCTTTAACCATCACCAGTGTTGTTCCACAAATCAGCAGCTTCTTTAATGCTAGGTTCTCTACTTTCTGGGTTTGAACTAACCTCATTTGACATACAAGAGCACATGTTTCTTGTTTAGCACTGGCAGCTTATTTAATTTACAGTTTCACACTGAATTGTTTTCATTTTCATACTTGGAATGTCGTCAAAGTTAAACTTTTTTTTTTTGGTGTAAAGGGTATAGCAGCGTTTACAAAAACATCTTTCACATAAACCCTGTACACAATTATTGCAAATACTAACAGTCAAATATTTAGGACACTGAGGAGAGAAAGTGCATTATACAATGATAATGAGTCCAAAAACATTATATGTAACAAGTTTTCACTCTCAACTGTGAATGTAAATAGTTCTGGAATCACTGCATTAGCTGCTGAATTTATAATGTCCATTTCTGTGTTGTCCTCATAGGCAAAATTATAGTGTTAACATTGCTAGCTTTAAGACAGCTGTTTCACAATGAGCACTTTTTATGAAACATAAAGGCAGTTAATTTTAAATGACTTTTACTTGGAGACAGACTGCTGCAAAAGACAGAGATAGCTGTAGAGCTTATAGAATTAGCAGTCCACACTTTGCATAAACAGTAAATGCAAGTATATTTGGCAATATGAAGTTTACATTACCTTCTTGTAAATCTGCCTGTTAAAAAAATGCATTCAGGAAATCATCAAAGCAAATAAATAATCTGTTATCTTATGAATAGTTTTAACAGCATCAAATAAATTATAAACAAACATTTATTTATGCTGTTTTTTCATAATTTAGTAAAACATGGAGTGATATTTAAAATGTAGCAGATCCTGCACTCAGCAATAAATTCTGGAAAGCTCAAATATCATGTAACATGCAATTAATTTTCTCTAAGGCTTATGGATGGTATTTTCTAGTTATGTTGTGAATTACATTGATATGTGTAAATGTGCTTGTTTGGCAATTGGTGCAGAAGATTAAGGAGCTGTTTCCAGTGATTTAGGGTTTGATTCCCTGGGTCAATATTAAATTCAAGAAAATCCATTACATCGAATACCAAAACAGTGGCATGTATTACTCAAACGCGAAAATACCGAATGCATTAAACCGCGAAATTTAAAATATCGAATGTTCATAGTCAGCTAACTGCACCATCTGCTACATACTACCTACCCAAACAAAATAAGTAAACCACAAACATACACTAACTAAACCCTACTCCTAACCCTAAAGTAAAGCACCAAAACTCAACTTCTAACCCTAGACTAAACCCCACATACACAGCTATCTATGCACTATCCTTAACCCCTCCCTAACCCTAATGTCCGTAACTACCTTGCACTTCCCCTAAGGAGATATACCCAAACAAAATAAATAATACACATAAATACATTTAACAGAACCCTACTTCTAACACTACACTAAATCTTACACACATTACCTATCTATGCACTTACCTTAACCCCCACCCTAACCCTAAGGTCCGTATCTATCGCACACTTGCCTTACGGAACTATACCGCAGGTGAGCCAACCAAAACACTTTGACATTTCGAATTTCACTGTTTTGCACGTTCGACAATTACATATTTTGCGCAATACGTGTCGATGATTTCGTATTCGCGTAAACGGAGTTTTGGCAGTCTAATAGCAACCCGATTCCCTTACATGCCTCTTAACTGTCCAGATTTTTGCCTTATGTTTTTGCTCTGTTCCTCATAAAATTTGTGGTTTTCTGGCAAATCACCGGCATAATCTGAGGATTGAAGTCACTAAATAATGACATAGATTTTAGTTTCAGACTTCAAATCCTTCAGAAAAAGTATGCTAACACAAACACTGTTACTCTAGCAACTTTCTAAGTTTATAAGAGGAATATTGAAAATCTGTCCCTATTTCTGGGCCTTTGTTCCCTCCATTTTGTCAGGCTTTGTCTAGATTTCTTGCACTAAGAGGCTGAGAGTTATGACTCCATTGCCTTACCATATGACCCAGAGTAAGTCATTTAACCAGACAGTGCTCCTCGGCAGAGCTTGAAAAAGGTCCATGGAGATCAGAGTTCTACCCCTATAAACAAATAGAAATAAAATAAGAACCTGAGCATAACCTATTGTGATAGATTTTTGCCAGTTAACAGACTCTACCAAGTTTTTCCATGTGTATACTATCAACGTGCCCATTAGATAATTTCTAGATATTTTTAACAATACTGTTTATGTCAAACTTTTATCTTTTCCTCAAATGTCTGAATCTGGTTAGGGAGTCTATCCTAAAACATTTGCAGAATAATTGTTCAAGGGAAATACTAATACCTTCATAGGGTAAAGCTTTACTTCATCTTTGGATGACTTGCATATTCCTATGTTACGTTATTTTCTGAAAATGTATTTCTATTTTCATATTAATTTTATTGACTGAAATCAGTTGATCATACTTCTCAGACATACGTAGTTTTCTTCAGATGCAATTTGCTTGTCCTGAGAAGATGCTGGATTTAGGCCTTAAACCATTTTTGATTTTGATAAGTAGAATTTCTATACTGTATCTGCATTATATAATGGATTCATGATATGTTAGTGAATAATACTTGGACACCCGAAACACAGCATCTGAAATGTCTTTAAAATAGAGTAGTGAATTCTAATGGAACAGGATTCTAAGTAACTAATTTAAAATGTAATCTGGCCATTTACATCAAGTTTAAAGTGCATTTTACAACTGCTAGAGACAAATAATTTACTGCTAGAGTTTTAGTGTATAAGAGGCATATTTATGAATGCTCTATATTTAAAGTGTAGGAATTTTTATATAAGAATCAAATTGCTATACTGTTAAAGTAGTGCAGTGTAATTACTTACATCACTGTAACAGTATTATTCACTTCTACATCACTTAAATGCAGAACTCATTTATACATCGCTGTAGTTACACAGTCTACTTAATGCTTTTTTAGAAAACAAGGAAAACATTTCTTCTGAAGAAGGGAAATGACACATTTATATGCAAGTATGTGTGCTTCCCTAAACACTTCCAGTCTCTGGAGAGGAGTTTTCATAGCCATTCTAAGCAATTATAGCCACTCCGAGGTCATACATATTCAGAATAAAGGGGAATAAATAGTTTTGCAGCAAAACCAGACATTCCCTATACTACCACTGAAGCACAATCTCAAAGCTGATACATTTAGTTAGCATGGATGTAAGGACTGCAGAGGGACAACGCTGCAATGCACATCTGATAGACTGCATTGTGTCTTGAGCAATTCAAATTTTTTTTAAGCATTTTATATTCTGCCAATGGATATCAAGACTTTTGTGAATGCAGTGTTTCATTTTCAGTTGCTTAGGTTGTATTGTGAGAGGTGTTCTTGCAATGTCATGTGCCCTTATATAACACAATGATACCTGAACTGGACACAAGTTCTTTCTCTGGTTCTGACTTTATTTTCCTCTGTTGTAGGATTTCAAACTTGCCGTACAAGGTGAACAAATGCAAGCTATTCCATGTAAGAAAAGTAAAACTAATATGATTGCTTACTGACAGGATTTGGGGACTAACCGCAGTGCATGCCCCAAGACTGATTTACTGGGAATGTATCAGCTGTAACACATTTCATGACTGACCACTGTGTGGCTACACCAGGTACATGACATGGAGAGCTACCAACTCACTCCACTTGTGTGAAAAGTTTCTAAAGACATGTATAGCACATGCTAAGAGTAATGCATTCAATACGCTTCAAATAAATAACAACAGAGCAAGTTAACTAATACACATATATAGTGAGTACAGGGTACCTACGCTTATGAAAACCACTGGTAACTTCAAAATGATTCCTGTGAGATGAATGGCAGTATTAAATAGGTGGTCAGCATCATCTAGGGGAATGGTTTTGAGAGAACTCCAGTTTATAAGTTTCCTTATTAAAGTTTGCTAGATTTCACTTTTCTGAAATGGTATTTTTTTTGGGGTTGAGGAATTGTGTCTAAGGGCAAAGACTGGTAGATGATCACTAAATCTATCTGGTAAGTGTCATGATGATGAAATTTTATCAGGTCCGCTTGTTGGAACCCAGTCCAAAATTGATTCTTTTTCTAACGTTTTCTTTTTGTGTCTGAATGGGGTATGAATGAGTTGTGAGTAAATGTGTAAGTTTAGTGATGGTGAAGGAGAATCATAGGTGACAGATAGCAGATCTGTGTTTAGGTCACCTAGGATTATTTTCATGACGAATATCGGTGCAGTCTAGGAGAAGATATTTTCTAATATTTTAATGCTGTTACCAGATGGGATATATACAGCTATGATAAAGAGACTTTTCATGCTATTTCGTTTGAGGATGGAGATACGATCTTGCCATTATTGAAGATCGGGGGAGTACTTGAACAAACAGAGGGGGGGGTTCCAGGGAGTTAGAATACATTATAGGCATGCCAACACATTTTGCGCCTTTCTCTTGAGTCTATATATGCTGTAACCTGGTGGGGCGACTTTCTCATCTTTGACACATGGCTCTAGACATTTTTCAGAAATGACTAAGATGTCAGAAGCATTAGTATTTAACTATGCATGGCAGTCAGCCAAGTCAGTTGTTACTGTTGCTACTGATGTTGATATGATAACAATTTAGTGTAGACTTGTTGTGTAGTGGGTATACAGGTTATATAAGAGTACTACATGACTGTACCTTCTATCGCATATAACTAGATAGATATGTGTGTGTATGTGTGGGTGTGTACATATACATATACACACCAATGTAGGAAATGTCAGTCTTTGAGAACTGTGTTTTCAGTTGCCAAATATAGAAGAACATCCCTCAACAACTGATAATATTATTTTACCTAAAGTCTCATGTGGATCACTTGCTCAGTCTACATCCCAATCCAACATTTGTAAACATTTTACATTACATTGCTTTTACAACCTATATATGTCAGTAAAGTTTCCTTTTCTCTTTGCAGATATCAGTTCTTTGCTTTACATTGAGGATTAATGTAAACGATAACTTTAGGAGATGTATACTGTCATCTAGCAAGTATAAATGTACTCCTAGTTGAAGTAAGAATCGATCTGCAAGGTGAACCATCTATTTCCCTGAGGTACTATAACCCAGTGTTCACTGTATGTACACAATGGATGTAGAGTATGAAGTGCCCCTGTATGAAGGTATTGGGGCAGTTGCTTTGGACAGATAAAGTAAAGCATGAATATTCTAGATTTTGCACAGAAGCAGAATTCATTTGAATACTTGCTGTACAGATGTCACACATCCATTATAACACATTAAAATCTGAATAACCATTTAGAACCAGACTTTTTTACATGCTTATACTCACGTTTAAGACTAAGATATTATTCACATACTGCCTCTCTCACCTCACTGTAAGAGCAATTTTGTCAGCTAACATTGAGTTGTTGTTGTTATTGTTTAAGCTTTTCTTCTATATAATGCAGTCAGCTATCAGCAAGATACATTGCACATTCAGATTATACTATAATATAATCAAATAACATTGAAACAAATGCACTCATTGCATATTAACTGTTAAAACTACTGATCAAAGATCTAAATTATATAATCAGCTATTTTTTTGAATAATAATAATATTAAAAAACAATAATATGAGTCATCTTGTGGCTTTATTAACTAAGTGTGAAGCTTTTGTAAATTACATTTATAGGAGTTTTAAGGCAATGTCTTATCAATTTTAAAAATATCAATATAAAGGAGAAATTAAATTGGAAGAAAGGGTACACATTTTCTTTTTGGGGGGCTGTATTGAACAACTGCTATGATAGCTGCTTAACCTAAAAGATGTACTTGGTAGCATGCCTAAAAATTAAATTTTAATAACGAATATAACGTGCTGCTCTTTCTAAGTTCTCATATCCCCAATACTAGTGAAACAAGTGATCTTACAGTGGCAGATCATCAAATTTTGACCATGCAGAGAGATACAGTGAGTGAGCTGTTTTCCACTCTAGACAGGATGGGTGAAACAGTGACAACAGTACTATATGAGTCAAAAGCCACTTGGAACACATGGTCTGAACAGAAATAAATTTGAAGAACACTTTCAGGTAAACAAAAAAAGTTAACAGAAGTATTAATAAACATAGCAATGTCTCACTTGCTGTCAGATCATGGTATATGGAGCTATTATGCAATATAAGTGACCTAGAAAATAGGGACCATAGAAATTAAGTTCATATTGTAGGGCTGGTTGATTGCCTGCAAGGAATGGCCCTGTGACATATTACCCACATTTGCTAACTGTATGTACAAACTGTGTCAACCTTGTTAGGGCTGAAAGGGTTTTGCACTGAACCACTGGTGTGAAGAGAATTAAAAAACTCCTAACTTAAATATTAGCCATGGGACTCCACCAGGAGAGTCTTTACATTTGTTGTGAAAAAGTGAAGTTATTTAGCTTATTATCTGGATCTTGTCATTGGTTCTGGGTTGGTCCAGCAGGGAGAAAAGTGCAGGAGTGCTCTTGCTGCTTATATCAATGCTTGATTGTCTTTGTACATTTTGTTAAAGTAAATAATATGAACATCAAAGCTGGTATAAAATTTCCTGCAATATGTTTGTCCAGTCTAGAAACATGGATAGTTTGTGCAAAGTGGAAAATTTCCAGGTAAATATGTCTGAATACCAGTATGATGAAACCTCTGCTTTAATTGCATTACATCTTAATGTACTAAATGTCTAAAGCCTTGCAAAAATTTATTTACAAAGCAGTAAGAGAAAAGACAGGTTATTAACCAACTTTACAACATCCTCAGTAAACCTCAGTAATGTGTATACAAAGAAATGAAGCAAGACAGACTTCCAACTTTTTGATTAACCAGAAGCACAAAACATCAAAATGCTGAGTAATGGGTCAGACACCAACTGTTACATTTGTCACTATTGTTGTTGGGTCTTTCGGCTTTTCCCGGTTAGGGGTTCGTCACAGCAGAACTCCGGTCCGCTAATGATTGGCAGTTGATTTTTACGTACCGAGTTACCAGCCCTGACGCACAACCTTCAACGAAGGAATGCCCATTCACGCATGTCTCCACTCAGAAGATGCTCTAGCTGAGAGTCGAACCGAACTGTGAGGCGACAATGCTACTGCAGCACCACCACCGTGGTAGCAGAGAAAGTGCTTTCATCTCATAACGTATCAGTAAGGAATCAAGCATTCATCAGACTACTAAGAGAGAGTCATACATTCATTTAAATAGAACAAATGTCACCTGATAATATCACGACTAGAAATCACATGAGTAAAAACATCCAATTGCAAAGGTCATCTGTTATCACATGAATAAAAATCACATGCCTTCCATAATCATCTGACTTTAACATTTAAAAGCTCCCAGATTTTTTTTAATTACCGTGAGTAAATAACATTTAATATTTACTGAGGAATTTAGGGCAAAACACTGTTTGCATTCAAGACCATTTGCCATTTTTACTGAAAATACTCCAAGCAGTGTTCACCCTTTACATTACCTGCAAATTCAATGACACTAAATAAAGGGTTCCTATTGAATTGTTGACAGCTTAGGTTGTCGAATGCTTAATTATCAACACCTAAGTGTCGAATGCTTACAATAGTGAATGGCCACATCGACAAATTCTTTCCAAGGGAAAGAATTTGCATGGCTGTTATGGGGGATTTGCCCTTTCCTCAATGTAGAGAGATCTCAGAGTTGGTATATTTAATTAGGAGGGGGTGGTGACACAGCCCCTCACATTAGGGGGTGTGGGGGTGAAGCCCCCCACTATGTTTGGGTGTATTTGTTTATTTTTTTTATGGACGGCCAACCAAATTCTTTCCTGAGGAAAGGATTTGATGATGTAGCTATTTGCTATTGTTAGCTTTCGATGCTTAGGTATCAATGCTTTAGGATTCAACAACCTAAGCTGTCAATGTTATGATATAGATGCTAAATAAACACCATTTTAAAACTAGAACAAAGTACAGTGTGGAACCATCTTTGTTTATAATAGCTGTAAAATGCTATACTATTCTATCTCTTAATCTTTTGATGGTCTTACCTATATGAAAATGTTTACACAAAAAAATAAACTGCCATATATACCAGATATTCTGATGTACAGGAAAAATGCTGGGGGGAGCTTAGAGTACTACCTGTACTTGCACAAAAAGTCTAAGGAATATCTTTAATAGTGATACATGTGCTACATTTGTGACACTAAATAGTCTCTTTATTCTGTCAAGGAACTGTATCAGTTTTATTATTTTCTAAAATATTCTTATTGTTATGTTCCATCTTAGTAACACATCTGGCTGATCCACATGTCACATGTCAGTTTGAACACTTCACTGTTGTCCTTAATATTCTCCTGCTTGTTCATACTTAAGATGTCCACATTATATGTCAGATACATGGCCGTTTTCCACTCTGAATTAGTTTCATTCTTGTCCTCATCACTAGAACGTCATAATTTTAGTGGTACTAAAGTAAGCTTCAGGGTACCCCCAAACCCTAAATCTGTCAAATAATTGTGTTTGGATTTTTTTATGATTTCTGTTTCTAAGATTCTTAACAGTGAACATGTACTTAAACACCTTTTTTAAGGGTGCATATTCTTGAAATGAAGCAGGGAATTACAAGTTGTGTTTTTATAATTAGCATTTGGAGATAAGCTGCCATCTTTCATATAAACCAGCACAACTAGAAAGGTGACGGAAGTGAAATAATACTGATGAGAAAATTCCAAGAACTCTTTCTTCCTTGGGATTAGAAAAGTTTTTGACATTCTGAAGTGAGCTGTCTGTTCCATTTCCTTGAATATATGGGTTTTGTTCATATTTCCACAAACTGGATTGGATTGTTCTATTGCAACCATATGACTAGGCTTGTCATCTACCAATCCTTTAGCCTCATATTTACAAATTTGGCAGGGATGTTCTGTATCATCAACCCCCCCCCACACACTTTTTTGTTTTTTCTTTGGTCGTCAAGTGTTATCACTTTGCCTTCACAACCACTGCCTGGAAAATCATCCACACCTCCCTCCTTACCTATATTCAGCTTTGCAATGGTTCACTAAGATCTCTTAGTGTCTTTGGAGAAACATAAGTGACCCAAAGGTGTACCACTCCAGTAAACAAATGTAAAATAAAATAAAAAATGTACTTAAACTGGTGCATGCCTTCCTATGTTCTAACTCACTCTGGAGTTTATAACATTTTAAAGAAGAAGAAGCAAAGCCAAGGTATCAATTTTTTCTTTTAAGTTAGCGACCCATGAATGAGCTTGTCTGAGACAATTACATATCATTAATAGCCTTTAAACTTATATACCTATGTGGAGATTGGATCAAGCTGTGGCTGCCTTTCTATGTCAGCTAATGGACCTCCATCTCTTGCTGTATTATGTGATCTTCATATAGTTATACCTATATATATATATCTTTGAAGTTTTGAAACTTCGAACACATTGTATTGAAATTGTCATACAGCACGGAACTTGGGATTTACCATTTTCCTCAATGTAGTGCGATCTATATATATAATCCTGGAGGTAATATATCTGATACTACTGGAGGTACTACTGCAAAGTAAACAATAAGTTAGTAAAGTGAGGTCAAATATGAGGTCAGAGTAGGGTGGATAGAAGATCCCATATACTAAATCATGCACGTGCTTCTAATATGAGTTTGTAACTAAAGAGCTGTGTTCTGTTACATTGATATGTATATATATCACATTCAAGCAAGGAATCAAAACTTTTAAAGATTAGAAAAAAACATTACGAACAAAACAAGGTGATAACATTATCTCAATCACAGTTCATATATTCATAGGTAGGTACAGATCATTATAAATTTACCCAATAAACCATATTCCCCATAGCATCAAGGAGGACAACATGAAATAGATGGTGGAGAAAACAAAGCTGCCTATCCAATTTATATAGGTTTACCTTGAAGGTGACAAGGGTTCCAGTCTACTTGACTTGTACTGGAAGTTTGTGCCAGAGGTGGGGAATATGTTGGGGTATGCATCTATCTTGCTAATCTGACTTATGCATGTATCGATGGAGGCTTTCACCTCCCCCTTGGATTAGTTCCCTGAGCCTCTGTACAGCAGAGCCACTGAAGTGATCCCCGAGGTAAACTTTCTGTTTCCCATCCACTCGTCAAGGTTTCTTTTGAAGATTGTTAGCGAGAAGCTCTGCCTAATGTAGATTGGGTTCTTGTTCCAAAGCATGGGAAGTCTCTGGGACAGGAATCTATCCCTCCAGCACATCCTATTTATTGTTGTGGCTTGAGGGGATAAGGTTTTCTTTAGGTGGAGCATCTCCATCAATTCTGGGTTGGACATGGCCTTGTATGTCAGGCAGAGATCACCACTGCGTAGGTAGTATGCAACTGAGTACAGATGTAGTTTCTTCATTTGAGCTGTATAGGACATCTGTTTGAGGCCAGTGATCTTTTTGGTGAGGTACTTCTGTGGTCTTTCCAGCTGTTGCAGGTGTCTTGTAAGGTACATCCCAAATGGGGCATTGTACTCTATGATGGGTCTGATGAGTGATGAGTAGAGGGTCACAATGACCTCTTTTGATCTGGATGCGAACCCTTTTGTGATTAGGTGGGCCACTTAGAAGGATTTTCTAACCACTTTGGCAATGTGATTATCAAAAGTGAGATTACTATCTACTTGGGTCCCCAGATCCCTTATTACATCTTCTGTATTTAGGGAGCTACCACCTATGTGGTAGTTTGTGGGTACTTTGTTTTTTCCAAAGGGGATGACTATGCACTTTTTGGCATTTAGTTTGAGGCCATAATTTTGACACCAGGTATCTGTCTCAGTGAGACCCTTTTGGAGGATTTCTGTGTCAGCCAGATAGTCAATTATAGCCCCTAGTTTGCAGTTATCTGTGAACTTGGTCAGCCATAGTCCTCCTGTGCTTGCCTGTACCTCTAAAAAGTATATGCAGAACAGGAGGGGTCCTAGGACTGAGCCCTGGGAAACGCCACTTGTAACCGGTTTAGAGTCGGACCTAGCTTCCATAACTCTCACCATGTTGGTTCTGTCCATGAGCCAGTTGGCAACCCATCTTGTGATGTAGGGGTTTATGTTCAAGCTGGTGAGCTTGTCTATAATACCAGAATGGTGAATGGTGTCGAAGGCCTTAGCGAGGTCTAGGTAGGCTGTGCGTACCACCTATCCCTCATCTATAGCCTTGGTAACTGTCTCAAAGATGTCCACCAGGTTTAGGAGGCATGATCTGCCCTTAACAAAACTGAACTGGGTAGGGTCCAGTGTTTGGAGGTTCCCAATGTCTCTCTTAATCAGTTCCATGATGATGCATTCCATAGCCTTGCACACCAAGCTAGTCAGGCTTATAGGGCGATAGTTCCCGGGGTCTTTTGTGGATCCATCTTTGTGGACCAGAATAACCATTGCTGTGCACCACTCTATGGGTACATACCCTGTGGAGAGGCTGAGTTTGTACAGTGCATTTAGGTTAGGGGTTAGTTCGTCTTTAAGCTCATGTAGGATGCAGCCTGGGACACCGTCCAGTCCCATTGATGCTGTGTTTTTGGCTTTGGAGAGGGCTGTTTTAAACTGAGTTTCTGTGAATTCAGGGATTCTACATTCTTCTGGTATGGTTATGCGTCCTTTTGGAGGTGAGAGGGGGGTGATGTTTGCGCTGAGCCTATCTGCTAGGATGTTGGTGATATTGGTCGGTTCAGTATATTTTGTGCCATTCTGCACTAACTCCGAGCAGATCTGAGCATTGCCACTTAGATTCTTGACATAGCTAAAGAATGCCTTGTGGTTATATTTGGAGTCCTTGGCAATTTTTCTTTCAAAGCTCGCCTTGGATGATTTTATGAGGGATCGTAGTTTCTTGCTGATACTGATCAGGGATGTTTTCCCTTCTTGGGATTTTACTCTTTTCTGTACTAGTTTCCTCCTTCTATTGTATAGCTTGTTTATGGCAGGAGTCCACCAGACTGGTTTCCATTTCTTGGAGGAGTGAGTCTTGGTTATGCTTGGGATGGCATGATCCATGCATTCTTGTAGGTGACCGTAGAATGCATTAGTAAAGGATTTTGCAGCTTGGACAGCATTATCCTTCAGCATGGGGGATTTGAATCTTTCCACCTCGGTCTTAAGTAACGTGAAGTTTGCTTTTGAAAAGTTTTTCACTATGGTATACTTGCCTGGGGGTGGGGGCAGAATGTGGCTATCCAGAGTGATTAGTTTATGGTCAGATCTAACCAGCATGGGGTTGACTTCCAGTGTGGAACACCAGTCGCCCATGTTGGTGATGACCAGGTCCAATATGGTGTCACCTCTGGTGGGAGTGTTAACCAGTTGAACCAGGGTGTTTGAGTTTATAAATTCTAGGAAATGTTGTGCAAGGGTGTTAGTACTTGAGTAGTTCTCCAAGTTAATGTTTGGGTAATTGAAATCACGCAATATTAGTGCATTTGGTAGGATCTTTATGTTTCCCAGTGTTTCCAGAAATGTGGAATGGTGGTCCTGGAACATGGTTGGTGATCTGTAGCAAGCTTCAATTTGAATTGCAGTTTTGCCCGTTTTTAGTTTCACATGGATGATCTCTGAAGCATCATGCTGTGCCACTAACCTGGAGGTGTGGGTATCCTTGATGAATATGGACACGCCCCTGCCTTTTGTATTTCGGTTTTGGTTCTGTGGCCAAAATGCATGGCATGAGTTGTAGCCTGGTAGTGCTGGGGTGCTCTCTGAAGCCTTAAACCAGGTTTCTGTTACTGCACATATATCGATTTTCTCCATACTGAGGAGTGCCTCAAATGCATGCATTTTGAGGTTTAGACTTCTGGCATTGAGTAGCATTATCCTCAGTTTTTTGTTACTTGTGCTATTTATGGTGGTAGGTTTGTCTTTTGAACCTTGCCTAAAAAAGGCACTATGGGGATGGCAAGAGCCTTGGCTAGTTTTCGAAAGCCTAAGGGTGACAGGTGCAAGCCGTCTCTAGCAAAGCAGCATGGCTTGTCGAGCATGTCATCCCAGGTGGACAGACACAGGATCCTCTTTGAATGACACCAGAAATGTAGCCAATTGTTGAAATTGAGAATTTATTCCTTATACCATGGTATCGTTCTTGGTGAGGGCAGGATGTTACTCAGGGTCAGGGTCATACCAGCCTTGGCTACATGATTAGAGAGCTCTTCCATGTCTCTTTTCATGTAGTCCATGGAGGTATGGCTCAGGTCATTCACACCAACATGGACAATGACAGAGTCATATTTGTACTTGTTCTGGAGTGACCTGAGTGCTTGTGTTATGTGGTGGATCCTGACAGGCATCTATTAAGCTCTGTTCAGCAGTAACACACACATAGCAAAAGTAACATTCTATAGGGACTATCTTGATGACATACAGTGTTACACAGCATGTGAGCCACAACCTTACTGCATCAGAATGGCATTTAATGTGCATCTGAGAAGTAGGAGTTATTTAGTATGCAAAGAAGCACTTGGAATGAGGTATAACATACAGCTTGTCTGAAAGCAGAGAAGTTCTTTATTAAGTCCTTTATTAAGGTTTTCACCTTTGTAAGTAATGATACTTTTTGTACCACCCCCACCACTGCCCTCATCCCCTGGTTTGATATGTCAATGGACACTCCTTATCTTTTCAAGTTACTCTGGAGTAGAATCCCGGTTCATGTTAGATGGTGCCCCTCGCTGACCCTCTTGAAGAGAAATCTTGATGAGTGGATTGGAAATCGTAAATTTCCTCCTGGGATCATTTCTATGGCCCTGTTGGACAGAGGCTCGGGAAGCTAGTCTAAAAGGGTGATCAAAGCCAACACATTCTGGCTTGGCTTATAAATGCCCTAGGGCAGATAGCCTAGTATCTACCTATGAACCTATAAACCTAGGTTGGTCTAGTTCCTCCCTCTTCTGTTTTATCTTTTCCAAATCTTTTTGAGTTTACTTACCAAGTCTCACATAGACCCATTAAAGCAGCACTGGCAAAAATCACACACAAATACATGAAAACATACTTGGAGGCTCTAAATAAAAATCTGCAAAACCAACAGAGACCACCAAAGCAAACATCCAAGCAACCTCCACTCCCCAGCACAAACCATGAAAAACATACTTCACAAAACCAGTGTGCCATACAATCACAGCCCTTAAGTCAAAATAACATAACCAACATACTAGTAATAGGTGACTCTATAGTCAGGCACAATGACGTCCCACTCACTAGGCTGAATAAGGAGAAGGTTACTGTTAGCTGTCTGTCAGAGCAACACTATCTATGTTAATAAATGTAAAGTTTAAATAAAAATCAATATTTGGAAACCCTGTACCTCCTTCATCCCAGCTGGTGGTATGCCAGAGAAGAGAATTTTTGTTTTTTGGGGATACCAAAAGAAGTTGAGTAATAAGTTATTAATTTCCTCTTTAATTTTGACAGGTGGAGGAATTATTGGAGCTTGGCCAATGAATAAGACTTTAGGCAACAGTGTTATTTTGATTAAAGTTAGTCTGTCTTCAAATGTGAAGAAGAGTCTGTTGCAACTGTCAGTTAGCCTAGTAATTGAGTTTATAAGTTGTTGTTAATTAGATATGAGAGATTTTTTTTATAATTAGCTTCAGTAGTGATACCTTGATATTTAATATGCGTGCTGTCCCACTTTATGTCTCTTTTTAATCTAAGTTTCATAGTAACATTTTTATTCACTAGAAGTGCCTGAGTTTTGTTGTGATTGAATTTAGACCAGGGATGTTTGAAAAGAAGTCTAGATTATGTAATAGGTGACCTACTGATTATTCAATATTGTTAGAAGTTATTAGTAGGTCATCAGCAAACAGTTGTATCTTGGGGATCATTTGTCTGACACTTTATATCCATTAACGCTGTCATTATTTCTAACATAATTTGTAAGAGGCTCAATAGTCAGGGCAAAGTGTAATGGGGAGGAGGGCACCCCTGTTTAGTACCTCTTAATATTTCAAATGGGCTAGATAGAAGATCTAATATTTGCATATGATATGGACTTTTTATATATTTTTTAATTAATCCTATAAAGTTTGGGGAAAAATTGTATTTTTGCAGAGCTTTCAACAGTATTGGCCAACTTAGGGAGACACAAGCTTTCTCTATATCAAGGCTTAAAACAGAAAGCTCATTTTTTTTTTGTTTCCTAAGTCTATTAAGGACAGTAATCTAATTACATTGTCTTGTACCCTTCTGTTTTTGATAAACCTGGCTTAGTCTTCATGCATTAATATTGAAAGAATATTATTTCATCTGTCATGCTAAGATAGCACGAGTATCTTGTAATTAACGTTAAGCAGAGAAATTGGCCTGTATGATGTGCAAAGGTTATGCTCTTTATTTGTTTTTTATGATGGGAGAGATGATAGACTATTTCCACAAGGGAGGGATATTTGCTGCAGTTTTAACTTCTTAAAATGCATTGAGTAAGATTTTCAAGATGTTATCAGGTAAGAGTTTGTAAAATTCCAGAATTAGACCATCCAGCCTTGGTGCCTTTTTTGTCTTAAGATTTTTTTTTATTTGTTCCTTTAATTCTTTAAAGAAAAGGGTTTGTCTATGTTATTAATATTGTGTTTGGATAGCTACTTTTAATTATTATTAGCAAGGAAGTTGTCTATACTTTTGTTATTACTTGTAGATGAGTTATTATTAATATTCTTGTAATATTCTTGTAATGTTTTTAAAACATAAGTTTTTTTTTAGATCTGTAACATTGATAGTTTGATTATTTCTAGTGTATATTATTTATTTTGTATGACTTTTTTTCATTTAAATATTTATATCTAATCACAATCCTCTGCATACTCTTGGGATTAATTGAGTAGGATTGTAATCTGATTTTTTCCAGATTTGTTGATATTTTATGCTGCATGATATCCTGATATTCCTTGTTCAGTTTACATATGTCAACTAATGCAAATTTGTCATTTGATGTAAGTTTTAGTTCATTAATTTCTTTTACATGTCTACTAGTTTTTTTATCCCACTCTTTCCTTTTATTTAAATACCAGCTTTTGACTTTACCATGTAAGACTACTTTAAAGTGTCCCATAGGATAATATCTGAAACCTCTCCATTATTACTGGTGTCTAGTTAAAGCTTTATTTCATCTAGAAACTTGTCAGAAGTTTAAGGGGTCAATATTAAGTGTTACATTGAAGGTGATAATATTGTGGTTAGACATAGGGCATGATGCCTGCATTACATTATCAGTTTTGATCAGTAAAGAACTGGTTACAAAGACTTTGTCTATGCTGGTCTGTGTGCCAAATCTGTAAGAGTGGTAAGAATACTTCATGGAGGATAATATTTTATACCATCGATGTCAATTAGGTTTCTGTCTTTTATGTAGTTATTCAAGTGCTTGGCAACAAGGGACAACTTGAAGGGCTTAGAGCTTGTGGTATCAGTGGAGGACAAGATGCAATTAAAATTACCTGCTAATAGTAACTCACCTTTAGTCTTTAATGTTATGGTACCTAAATGTTTTTTTCAGTTTTAGTCCCAATATTTGGTATCCAGTAGGTGTTTGCAAAAGTGTACATATTTTTATTTATGCTAAGGCAAGCATACCATCATTTCTTGAATATGAATCCGCTATTTCTAGAACTCTCATTGATTATCTGTGTAAAATTAGGATACATCTTCTTTTGTGGTTGTAGCTTGAACTTATCAAAATCTTATAATCCTTAAAGGTTAATTTGTTTAGATGCATGTACATTAAAAACATACTCAATTCAATATAGTATGCATGCATGAGCTAAGAACATGAAGCTGTATACAATTTCTTAAAATTCTTTTTTTATCTAAACAGACTAAGACAAACTGATTAATCCTAATAATTTTGTTGCTATGAGTAAATACATCACTGTAATGTTATTAAAGCAGACAGAAAAAAAGATGCATTTAAAACTGTCACTTTTAGAAACATATTTGTAATTCCTATTTAAATATAAATATAATTCAGATTAAATAAATCACTATTTACAGTATAATATATGCTTATAAGACTTCTTAGATACAAATAATTGCTACATGAATAAAAACACATTTCAAATGATCATTCTTGAATCTGATTGGCTGTTAGAGTTCAGTGAAGAGAAACATGTTCAGAGGTCACACCTACTTCATGGAAGACAGCACAGATTGTTTCACATGAGTCTGTGAGCTAAATGAAGCTTTTAGAAGCTTGAGCTTGTCAAAGGTTGTCAAAATTCCATCAAAAAGTACGTAGGCAGGAATTTTGTAATGAAGTGAAGCTTAAGTATAACTTGTAAAATGATGAACATTGAAAATAAATGCTCCAAATTACCAACCATACACAGATATAAGATATATTAGCTAAACTGAACACACTGCAAAAGTTCAGTTAAGTAGTAAATGTATATATAATAATAAAATGTCACCACTTTCTTTTTAATTGCTTAGTAGTACAGTAAGCATTTCTGTTTCCTGCAGTGATTAAATACTATGACAATAGGACTCAAACAGAAAAAAAAGGCACACACATGAAGAAATAAGTATAGGATATAAAAGAAATTCATAAATATATGAAATGAATAAGTACATTTATACCATTTCATTAGTGCTATGCCATGTATATAGATACAGGGGGGGATTCAGTAATCCTCCCTGTAGGACGAACGAAGCCCTACTTGGAGACTGCCGTCTAAGAGTATGGCGTTAGCGCATCATGCATATGCATGAGGGTGCGCTGACTCAACTCCCTGGCTAACACAGAGCGTGTAAGAGTGCAGGGGGTGTGTCAGACTGCCAAGCAGCCCAAATATCCATGCCCCTGCAAGTGCCTAAATCTGCAAATGTCAGCAGATATGCGCGAGTCTGCTCAAATGTATATACCTCAACACTACACTCCCCCCACATTCAAAAGCCCTGTACAACTGAAATAAAATTTAAAACAATTTTTTTAGTATTCCCAATATAGCTGCCCGTATTTGCATGTGTGTGCGCGGGTGTGCCCTTTGCTTAGCTACAGTTAGCCGTGTAGACATCGAAGAGGATAATAAATCACTTATATGCAAATTAAGCCAAATAGCAATAGTGGTAGAGCCTTCACACAAAGAGGAGGCATTCCCGGTTCGAGTCCAAACACTCCCCTTTCAATCTTCTGTAGGAAATCTGTGCAGAAAAATAATTCCTGACATTTACCATTTAAATTTTATTAAAATGCATTGAAATGGCCTATGTAGTAGTGAACGATATTTTAAATATATATAAGAAGGTGAAACGGTCATGCATACTAATGAATGCATAAGTAACCTATCTTAAGCAATGTGAAGCACTGCTAAGCAACGTTTACCGATAGTAAGCACATTTAAGAATAAATGCCCATAGGTAAGCACTGGTTTAACTAGTGCAATAGCTTTGCATGGAGCTGTGCTTCGCGCCAACTAGCGCAAACCAAACATGTTTGCGCAAAGCTGCACACCGCGATAACTAGTGCAATGTCGGGCAACATTGGGCAACATCGCTAAATGTAGAATAATGTTGGTCAAAGTTGAGCAAAGTTGGTTAAACCCAGCCACACTCCCTACCGTTCAGGCCAGTAGTAAAATAAAAAAGCAATGACAGGTCTCGAACCTGGGAGAGTGTGCACTATAATCACAGTACTAATCTACTAAGCCATGACAGCATTTGATGTTCATGGACTGTCAACACACATATACATATGAATCAAAGTTTACCCAGTGCTAAGCAGGTGTGCACTCAGCTGAGAACTTTCAAATCCGGCCAATCACAAATAAGTGCGGGAAATGGAGCATTTTTAAGCTCCATAGGTGGGAATACTCACCATAACTGGTTGCAGCTCCCATCTGCAGGCAGCAATGGCTGGTGTCAGAGAGGGCTCTCACTTCCGAGCACAACGGCGGGGCATTGAGGAGTCAAAAGTGATGGTTTGACTCCTCGTCCATCGTCATCATGCTAGACTCCTGCAGGGCTAGTTCCAGGGCATGGAATACAAAGCGGAGGCCTGGAACCTTCTCGCACATGAACTCACCAGTGACACAGGCATCCCTCGGACTGGTGAACAGGTTAGACATCACCATGCAGACCTGAAGAGATGCAAACATGCCCAACTGAACCAATGGATACAGGAGGCCCATGGGATGCAAAATGCCCCACTACTGAGTAGGTAGCCATGGACTGAAGTATGTAAAAACTGCTAGTGTAGTCGATAGTATGGATAGGTATATGTCTCAATATCACTTCATTTACTTCACAGCTGCAGGTGTCCGTGCTGCGAATCAGCATGCCTATGCAGATAGGCTGCTAAGGCTGCGCCACCAGGCAGGTTAGTAATATTTCTGCATGTACTGTTATATAAAACAAGTGAGAGAGCCTGACTTAAAGTGTCTCAGCCCAATAATAAAGGTATAATAAAGCTTAAATAACCTCTCTGCATGAACTGTTATATAAAATAAGTGAGAGAGCCTGAAAAAGAGTGTTGTAACCCATTAATAAAGTCCTGAATTATTTCTCTGCATGTATTGTTATATAGAATAAGTGAGGGAGCCAGAAAAAGAGTGCTGTAAACCATAAATGAAGGTATAATACATCCTGAATAAGATGCCTGCATGCACTGTAATAACAAATAAATGAGAGAGCCACTAGAAAAGTGTGTAATGTAATTAATAAAGGTATAACACCTGTAGTTTGTCCGTGTCACTTTCTTTGAAATGTTGATGTACTCTTGCAGTATAGAAATAGTAGTGTTGTATTAAGCGCTGTCAATCCACACTTGGGTAGGCCCATAGAAAGTGGATGAAGGGAGTGCCTGTATCTCTTAAGCATATATACAGTCCTCAACTGTTGTTTCAAGGCTGGCATGTATAGGTAAATCTGGCACATGAGTAGCTTGTTATTGTGTTCACCAGAAATGTCAGTGTGCTGCTAGAAATGTAGGGGGATGTTAAAATATAACTGATAATGTCACCTGAACACATCCATATATGTAGACATATGAATATAAATAAAATATATAAATAAGTAGCAGTAACATCTGCATCCTGGACAGTTTGTATAACAGATCCAGGTCAGGTACATAAGGAACTAGCAAAACACATCCCACAACGTAATGGACATTGCCTAGTGTAATAATACATGTAAGGGATATATACCTGCAGTCAATAGGAATGTAGTGTAAACTATAAGTTCATATAAGTTGTTAATGGAGGTATCTTTTTACACCCTACTGTATGTGCATAAACAATGCAATTCCACACCTCAATGGGTATGTGTAATCTTAAAACATTTGTTGGGACATATGTCCTATTGGTTTATAAATATTTGCATAACTTTGATGCATGTGCCCTGTTCAAACACCACAATCTTGGTGGCCTGTTGCCACCATTCATTCCTGCATGCTGTTGGAATGTCCACTGTCATTCAATATATGCATGTGTTATGCTTGCTGTTCAACTGTTGGAACTCTGGTGTGTTGGGGTAATGGGAATATTACTGCACACTTTTACAACTAATTTGGAATGCTGTTGGCTATATTGTCATTAAATTCACCTAAACACAGAACGTATGGGAAGGCCAATCCCAGCGGACCCACCTGTCCCACCTCAGCTGGTGATAGCACTTGGCACCAGCAGGTCCGGTGCCTAGCCTAGGACCTCCTCCTCCATTGGCCCGGTGCCACCTTCAGGTGGAAGCGCTGCAGGGGATGGGGCTCGTCCCCCCCATGCAAGCGTGGCCGGAGGAGGGCCACCTGTCACCCTCCAAATGGTCTGGGCTGTGGTGTGTAGGGAGATCCAGATTTCAGTCGCTGATCCCCTATGCCAGCTCAAGGCAAGAGTGGTGTGACTCATGGGTGAGCCTGCCCCTCCTATGCAGCCCCCAGCACAGCAACCCTCCGGGCTGTGAAGGTGCAGTGGTGACTGCTCATGAATGGGGATCTCAGTTCCACTGTTACCATCTGTGGGCTCATGGGCTTGCGATTTCCAAAATCCTTCCCCGTCAATTGTATTGACCCACCCCATGTGTCATATTCCACCCCTGTATGCGTCTTGTCTTGTCTGTTTACCTCCCCAACCTACCTCCCAAAACATAGCTACTTCCCCTACCCCACATTCCACTCTCACCTGAACAAAAAATGGGCAATCTGCTCCAACAAAAAAATTATGCCCCATACATAGCTGCCCATTTTGGACACAGAAACTGAAATTCAATTGGCAGTACAACATACTTTGTTGTCTTCACCCCTCTCTCAGGGGTGGAAGGTTACAAAATTCCCTCCAAATTACTAGTATATGCACAGCTGTTGCTGTTAAAGAAATGGGCAGCTATGGACCTTCCCTACACCCATCCTGCACAACCCGAGCTGTTTTCCCTACTGTATTTCCCTCTTTGTGCCCCTTTTCACTACTTTCATATCTCCCCATTTTCTTTTCTTTCAAAGAAATGAGCATGGGGGTTAGTGGGAGTAAGCAACTTTAAGCAGTACTAAACGGGTTTGAGTGAGTGTGCGCATGTGTGCACTTAGCTAAGTATTGCTAAGCATCACGCAAACCTGCGCAAACTCACAACCGCTTAAAAGTGCCTTAGTCACCCTGCATATGTGGGGTCTTGTTCTGCTCAGCAGCAAAATAAAACACCACTGTCAGTCTCGAACCTCGGACATTGAACACACTAAACTGCATGAAGTACCATTAGGCCACAGTAGATACACAGCAGGATGCTGCTGATATACATATATATATATATATATATATATATATATATATATATATATATAGATATATATTTATATATATATATATATATATATATATATATATATATATATGAATGTAAAGGAAAGATAGGAATGCCATAACACAAAACCTGTTCTGTGGAACTTTACCAGCAGCTGTAGTGGAATTGCATTACATGACTGTGATAACAGAACCAGGCATTCTAGCAGTAAATAATGTTACAGCAGCACTTCACAACCCCCACACAGTATCATAGCATGACAGTTCCCACCCAAATGTACAAAATACCAGTGTGTTCATGGTACAGCAAGGATGTAGGTAGGCATACTGAGTACTGGAATTGCCCAGTTTCATGAGCATCCTGTGATAATGTCAACAAAATAGAAAGGACAAACAGTGCAGAAGTGAGTACATTAATATCCACAGTATAGCTGTTCCCAAACAGGTCATGTGCCAAATGAAAACATCTCAATAACTACATATGTATGGCAGCTAATTGTAGAAGTTGTAAAGAAACTCCATACTCCCACGTAACTTGTGTTAGCATTTCTAGGGGTGAGTACAATTCTACAATGTCAACTGTGCATTGGAAGTGGCAACATTCAGGTCTGAGTACAACATACAAACAACTGTCTACACCCTTAGCAACAGTTAGAAGAAGTATACCAACCTTCTGACTTACACAGCGGTGTCCACAGCAAGAAGCATGGTCCCCACTTTGGAATTCTGAAAGGGCTACGTCTACCTGACCTAGCAATTTATAGCACTGGGTTGCTTAGACAGTGAGTACTGCAAGTACCACACAGCAGGCTGCATGCAATTGCCAAATGGTGGCCACCAATTGGTACAGAGGCCATCACATGTGCAGATACCTATAAAAGCAGTCTGTACTTGCTGTCCACACATGCAATCATTCCACTGCAGGTACGGAGGGAGAGAGAGAGAGAGAGAGAGAGAGAGGGTGAGAGAAAAAAGAAGTGATGTAATGTAAAGAAAAATAACAAAAATATATATTGACAACAAATTAATTAACTGAGAAAAGAAATTATATTGAAAAAAATATTGAAAAGAAAGTATATTGAAAACAAATATTGCAAAAAATATATTGAAAAAATATTGAAAGAAAAATATATAGAAAAAAATTAAAAATATATATTGAAAAAATATATTTTGAAAGAAAATATTTAGAAAAAAATATATTGAAATAAAAAATATATTGAAAAGAAATATATTGTGAAATAAAAATCTATTGAAAAAGAAATATCCTGAACAACAAAAGATATATTGCAAGGAAAACCTATATTTCAAAACTAATATACCAGGATATACGACAACAAATACGAACACATACAAAGGAAAGTATGTAACAGCTATGTATTTACTGCAATGTAGTAGATGTTTATGAAGAGTACTGTACATAGTTTGAATCATCCATATGTGGCAGCAGTATGTATCGATGCACAGATGCCCTGCATAACTACTGGCATGGGGAAATGAGTGTGTAGCTGTGTGCAGTGGGATGTGATGGTGAAATATGTAGTTCAGCATTAAATGTCAAACATCTGATCCATGTTATCTGTGTTCTGTACCTTCCCATACTTGATATTCCCACCATGACAGGTGGACTGTACATGTGCCTATATGTATATCTATATGTACACCAATGGATGTTCATATGTATGTGTGTGTGTGTATGTATATATATATATATATATATATGTATATATATATATATATATAAATATATATATATATATATATATATATATATATATATATATATATATATATATACACACACACACACACACACACACACACACACACATATATATATATATATATAGAGAGAGAGAGAGAGAGAGAGAGAGAGAGAGACAGGGTCATAATTAATGCAACAGATGCCTGGTAACAAAGCCATGGACTCAAGCTCAATGTTGACACTGCATTGGCATCCCTCCTTGCAAAGACTCAGTACCCATGAACTACAGTAGTCTATTTAACACCGAAGGTGTGATAAGAGACCATGGGACACAGGTGGACAGTAGTCTCCCCTTCGATGGTCAGAGTGCCACACTAGTCATGTAATCCGTCTACGTGGCACACGTCATCACAAAAGGTGTGCCATCCAGGGAAAAATAGGTCAGTGTTCCCCTCTACTCCAAACACATAAAACCCAGTATAGAGTACAATGCCCCATGTGCTATGTACCTCACAAGACATCTACAGCAAGTGGAAAGGTCACAACAGACATACCTCACAAAGAGTAATAACGGCGTCAAACAGATGCCCTATGCAGACCGTCCCACAAACCCACAACTAGACTGTGTCGCCTACCCAGAGGTGACCTCTGACTGACATACTAAGCTATGTCAAACCCAGATATGTTGGACATGCTCCATGCAAACAGATCACAATCTGTAGGAGCTACACGCTCTAGGGACCCAAACACTTTGACCACAATAAACAGCACATGCTGGAGGGATAGATTCCTATCTCAGAGACATCCCATACTCTGGAACAAACCAACTATCCATAGCAAACAAAGCTCCTAATTATCAGTCATCATAAATAATCCGGGAGATTGTATGGGAGATAGTGAATACACCCAAGCAATCACTTCAGTGTCTCTGCTTGACAGGGCCACGTGAAATGTAATTACCTGTGTTTCAGAGGCCAGGGTAGCATATGGCTATTGTCCTATAGGCCCTAGGGTCAATAGCCTCTTACCTACCTATGAAGTGATACACACCCACATGTACTTGTTGCAATAATCGATATGTGAGGTTGACTGAGTGTGATGGTGAATGTGTTGGTGAATGTGTCAGAGTTTGGTATATGTGTGATAGCTTAGTGGGAAACTGTTTCTGTCATGGTTTTATGTGTCCTAGCTGTGATCCCAGCAAAAGATGTGTATGCAATTGCTAGGCAGAAAAAACAGTATGCCATACGGTCTGACGTAGTCCTTTGTTGTCGACTGGGGTGTCCCATTGTAGGATAAAGCAGTACATGTATGCTTATTGAGTGTTACTGCTGGTGAATCCAACTCCTGTATGAACTGTAGTACTACCTGAAGCTGTATGCCTAAACAGCACAGTATGGTGTACATGCACATTTATTGGAACCACTGTTATGTGTTTTCCCTGTAGTCCTCACAGATTACATACCTCAGGCATAAGGTCTCATAACTACTGACACACAGTACTGTATGGTACACAGGTAAAGGTCACCTGGGTTGCCATACCTTTGTGTCTGTTATGTATGTCTGCTGTGTGTGTGGGTATGCCTTTACCATGGCCTCGGTCATGTGTGTGTTACAGGATATAACTGCATATCTAGCAACATGTATAGTCTAGTACAGCAGTATACCACCTATATTAACAAATGTGCACATATGTAGGCAGGGGTCTGCCATCAGCGACTGGTGTGGTATACTGGTAATACTGTCAGTGGACTTTACAATCATTGCAATGGATTACATATTTCATGATGCATTAGCATGATAATTACCTCCTGTGGCTAGGTGGTGCATTGTGTCACATACAGTGTGCTATGTACTGTTGTATAGTCTTGCATACTGTTTTAACTTTGTTGCTGTGCAAAACATGGTTTGATATATAGAGTGTGCCAGACACTGTCAGGCATCTGTGGGTTGAGAACTGATATGTGGTATTGAAAGTGTGTATCTTCTGACAGCAAATAGGTTGCTATATATGGCAGTTAATTGATATCTGTACTTTAGAATGTTACGTGTGCCACATGACTTGCTCACACATTTTGTTTCATTGTCTTCCAGGGTAATGTCCCACCATCATAACCCTGCATATAGCACGGCTGAGGAGGAAGCCATCACAGCGAACCTGGTGCAGCACTATGCTCTGCTGTCCTCCAGAACTAGCCAGGACCAACATGAGCGGTCTGCGCTGTGGCAAGATCTTGTCCATAGGGTAAATGACATAGGCATGCGTAACCGGAAATATGAGCAGGTACGCCATCACTGCAGTTATTTAATTAGACATGTCAGGCAGCGTGTGTCTGATATCCGCAGACAACAGCTTGCCGCAGGTTGGGGTGTAGCCATCCATCCCCCTCACCAGAGTGGAGGAGCTGCTCCTGAGCCAGGTGGCTCCTGACCAACAACAACCACAACAAGTAACATGTATCATCATGGAGTCCGGAGCCACCCAGCAAGCTGACATGGACCGTGCAGGTAACATGGCATAGCTGTAGAATACTGTTACCTCTATTGGTAGAGCATGCTTATGTGAGATGTGTACTGTGTACTTAGATGATGTGGTGCCTAGTGTTGTGCAATAGTAATTATTAGGAATATAATCTGTAGGCCTGTGACTGTCAACCGTTGTACTACTGTAAGAATGCAAACACACAGTAGCAATGCCACAGTTGTTGCCACTGACAAAGTATCTGATATCCTTGTAGGTCCCTCTGGTGTGACAGCAAGGCAGCAGAGCCATGCTGGTGAGTGTATTATACCTTTAATATTGCTAATTAAATGTGCATGTCATAGGTGAGGTGTAGGCCATGTACACATATCACACCTACGCATAATGCATGCTGTGCATGTTTGCTGTGAGACTACGTACATCCTAGTAACGTGGGTAGCTGCCTAAAACACATACAAAACACAGAGAATCCCACACAATTGTGGCAACACTGTAGTGGAAATTGGATAGGCAGAGTCGATACACATGCACACAGCATACACACCTTTGTCATACGCAGTACATGTTAACATGCTACACATGGCGTATTTAGACACCCACTGTAAGGTCACACTACAGTATCCCAAACCTCATCTACTCAGCACACATAATATACCTGAGGGGTAGATGTCTCACATGTTGCTGTGCAACACTCTTCAACACATAACACGTTCATGTTAGGAAATGCCCCCTATTGGGCACATCATAAACCCATGTAACAACTGGCAGTGAAATGGTGAATGTAGCCATGGTACTGCAGTTCAGGTACAGCATGCTATGTGCTGGTCTGGCACACATTATTAGCCTTTCAGTGACCACATGATGCTGCATGATGATGGCTCACGGTACTACACCCCATCCAGTTACAGTAGCCACAGTACTACACATATCATGAATTGCTATGCACCTCAACGCTGTGTGTGTGTGTAGACATATGCACCTATACATAATATGCATAGCAATCACCATTTATAGAACATGACACACATATGTCTTGTAATGCTATGGGATGTATAGGTCATATGACACACATTGTGTATGTGTGATGTTTCATGTTGCAGTTGTGTGGTAGCATGCCATGCCATGGCTGGCACTGGCATGTCCACAATATGTCCTACACTCACCATGACCACTGGTTAATGGCTATGTTGAGCAATGGTATTCCATCAGGTATACATGCATCACTCATCCTGTGTGTATACATAGCATGCATGTGCTACACCTGTGTCCACAATTATCTGCTAAAGACACAGATGCTCTAATCAGAAATGGATATCTATGTGACACACTGATACACATCCAGCCATGGTATGTATACCTGTGATTGATGGTGCACAGGACATTGCAGGGCTTTTAATACATGCACAGCAATGTTGTGTCCATGTAAATATTGCGTTCCAGGGTGAGGACATTCACTGAACAAAACACACATGCATCAAGGCCATGTATACTGTTATTAGCAAGGGCTGTCTACACTCACACTGCATGCTGTTGAGCAACACATGTCCTGCATGCTGTCATGTTTGATATAAATGTTTGGTTTGTGATACTGTACCCCAACATCACACGCTATTGAGTATGTTCGTGATTGCTGGTGTGGTGTGTGTGTGTGTGTGTGTGTGTGTGTGTGTGTGTGTGTGTGTGTGTGTGTGTGTGTGTGTGTGTGTGTGTGTGTGTGTGTGTATGTCTGTGTGTCTGTTCTAGTGAGTAGTGTATTTGTGTGCATGTGTGCATGTGTTCATGTGTTCATGTGTGCATGTGTTCATGTGTTCATGTGTGCATGTGTGCATGTGTTCATGTGTGCATGTGTGCATGTGTGCATGTGTGGTGTGTGCGTGTGTGCATGTGTTCATGTGTGCATGTATGCATGTGTGCATGTGTGCATGTGTGCTGACATCATGTACAGGTCGTAAAGTGTGTTTCCTATCTCCCTCTCACAGGTGCTGATACTGGGCTGGTTCAATACAGCAGGGAAACTGATGTCACTGAGCATGATACAGACAATGATGATAGGTGTGTTGAGGCACAGGCATGTTTGCCAGGGTCTATCATTGGGCCACCAATCGACACTACACAAGTGTCCACCCCATCCATGCACACAGTCATGCAGCCAATACATCCATCACCAATGCCCTTAGCAGAGGGACAGCGTATAGCCAGCATTGGCCAGGACAGTATGGTATCCATGGCACATGCATCCCAACACAGCAGCCATACCCAGATGTCTGGAAGGGTAAAACATAGGAAGATGTCCAGGGGTTCTCATCGGAGCACTGCTGCCCATCATGCCACTGGCAGATGTGCCACAGGTCTAACAACCTCATGCAATGTTCCAGGCTGTCATGGAGGCACAGGTACGTATTTAACAGTACACCAGACAGGGACTGAGGGTACAGAGGGCACATAACACTGCTGTAATAGACAGTATCCATGACCTAGCTGGTGCCATCCGCAATTACACTGAGGTCACCAATAGACGTTGAGGAGAGACATTAGATGTCCTCCGCAATGTCATGTGCATGTGTCAGGACAGTGTGGGATGGTCGAGTTGTCGACGTGGATGTATGCCAGCAACATCAGCAGCTGGCAGTCACCACGGACGTCCCTCAAGCAACAGCCGCTCCCATAGTGCCAGTACCAGCCCCAACAATGTTGGGGGTGGGCTGTACATAGAACATCCTAGAAGATCACGTGCACGTGGCTCTTGAAAGTCCCAGCAGGGACCTGGGTCCAGTGTACATCCATCTACCTCTGGGGATAGTACCCAGTCTGGCTTGTTACCTGATAGTGTCAGTAGCACCCCTGCCAGGCACAGGTACCATATCCATAGCCAGAGACGGTGATCTGTAAAGCCTCGCAGGTACATTCTGTGGCTGTCCCACAAGTACCTGTATGTGGCAGCCATGTGGTGGAACTGTGTGCATGCAGACACACACACACATAATCCAGACACCTAGGGCTAACACATACCCACACACATTACATCAACATTGGCCCATACCATTATTCTTGACCCTCACACACACACATACATGTCGATTGGATGGCTCACTATAGGCCTCTGTCAGACCAACAACACACTCTCTGCATATGATGAAACCTGTGCTACCTCCTGTCATCTGTAACATCGATGCAGGAACAGGCTACCATGGTGCTGATGCACAGGGTGTCTTTATAGCAGTATAGCAATGTTAGCATGTTGTCAGCAGTAGAGTGTAATGATATGCTTGAAGGTGTAGCTGAGCAGGCATGATGCATTAAAGCTATGATTGTCATTGTAGTGTTGTTTACACCAGTGTTAGTTCCAATTGTATATTGTCTGCCCGTGTGCCACTTGGCTGAAGTGTGCAGTATTGGCAGCATGTGTTAGAGAGTGGACAGTATGTGTGGAATGTCTGTAGCACATATTTGCAGGTATACAGTTGTGGAAATGGTGGAGGTGCACTGTCTGCATGTAAGTGCATAGTGGACACATGGGCAGGGTGACATGCTCTGTATTACACAGTAACACTCCATAGTTTCTATTGGTGGCTGGTATGCATTGTACTACACACATTTTGGAACCTGACTACACATGTGTGTATGACATGATTTGACACTGTGCTGTGGGTGATACTGTCATTGTTTTGCATTCTGGTAGTATACATGGCTGCAACAGCCTGACTATAACCAATTGTTAGATGATGTCCTGACAACTGACACACACATGTAGGACACACAGCAACATTTGTATCCTTCAGGTACTATACTATGCCAGTAACCAGTGGTATTCAGCTGCACCCATTATTAAGACCACTCCTGTTCGGCATATGGCTCTCTTAGGTACAGGCAATCACAGTAAGGATATGTCTGTCCACGAGTGCTAATGCATACTGTGGCCTATACTGCCTTCTCCAGGTGACACACACATCCTCCACAAGGGTATCATACAGACAGATACCTGTTGTCAAACCCATGCTGTAAAGTTATAGGCAAAACTAAGTGTAGTCATCTACCTTTATGGAACATAGTATCCCCACAGTACCTCATAGGTAGTAGCCACCAACATCATGAACAGGTACCGATGTGTACATGCAACCTAGTGTTACGTCATTTCTCCTTTGATAATCACATTCCCTAAGGTATTCTGGAATCCCTCGGTGGATTACATAAGCAATCAGGGGTCTGCATGCACGTCCACAAAGGTTGTGGTACACCTATAATACATAGTCATCATTGACAGACTCTGCTGCATTTGAACAGGTCCGACATATACCTCGGCCATAAACCCTCACACACACAATTCAATAGAAACTGTAATGAGTGTATGTGACACGGATGACCTAGGCCAAGCATCACTGCAGTGGCTGGCCTTGTCACAAGCATACAGATGTGACCTAAGGTCTGTGAAGCAGCAGCACAATTTGGCAAAGATGCCAACTGTATACTTGGATAAAGCAGGGTTCCCACACATGCAATACTTGAGCTAACATGCAAGTATATGTATTTGCCTCACAGCTACCTCACATGTGCAATGCCTACTGATATGTCATACGGTAGTAAAAGCAAAACCCCTAACACATTGACCAACACTGTCACACATATAGAGCACATGCACTCACCAAGTGCAGGATTCAAACCACTACCTAATTACTTCATGATCCTAGAGGAGTACGCATCAACACGTCATGCTATACACATTACTGGGAAGTATTTTTTCCACAGGTATATTTGTACGATGGTGACATAATCAGACTTGACAATGAATAGTTTACCACTTTTAAGGTGTTTTGCTACTCTCCTAAAAGGTTGCTCCTTCCCAAGGAAACCACACTCAAACACAATTGTCAAGTACAGGATTTAAACCCCTACCTAGCTATTTTATGATACTAGAGGAGTATGCATTAACACATGCTATACACATTACTGGGAGAAATTTTTTCCACAGGTATGTTTGCAGGATGGTGACATTATCAGACATGACAAAGACTTGTATACCACTTTTAAGGTGTTTTACTACTCTCCAAAAAGGCTGCTTTACTTCAAGGAGATCACACATGCACACACACCATTGTCAAGTGCAGGATTTAAACCCCTATTTAACTACTTCATGACACTAGAGGAGTACGCATTAGCGCAACATGCTATACACATGACTGGGGATTTGCTTTTCCACAGGTTCATTTGTAGGATGGTGACATCATCAGACTTGGCAAAGATTGGTTTACCACTTTTAAGGTGTTTTACGACCCTCCTAAAAGGTTGCTCTTTCCCAAGGAGACCGCACACAAATGCACACATTTGTCAAGTGCAGGATTCAAACCCCTACCTAACTATTTCATGATACTAGAGAAGTACGCATTATTACAACATGCTATGCACATTACTGGGGTTTATCTTTTCCACAGGTATATTTGTAGGATGGTGACATAATCAGACTTGACAGAGATTAGTTTACCACTTTTAAGGTGTTTTACTACTCTCCAAAATGTTTGCTCCTTTCTAAGGAGACCAAGCACAAAAAGACACTTGTCAAGTGTAGGATTCAAACCACTACCTAACTACTTTATGATACTACAAGGTACACATTTACACGCCACACTATACACATTACTGTGAGTTAGTCTTTCCACAGGTTTATTTGTAGGATGGTGACATCATCAGACTATACAAAGTGGGTTACATTAGGTGACATTAGGTGGGCTACATTGAAGGAATGTCTAAACACTTTGGCCATGTCATCATCAAAGGGGTGTGTACTATCTACCTGTGTCCCCAGGGCCATAATGACTTTCTCCGTACATACTGGATTACCACCTATGTGGTAATTTGTGTGCACTTTGTTGCACCCAAAGGGGATGACTATGCATTCGTTGGCATTCAGCTTGAGGGCATTGTTTTGACACCAGGTATCTGTCTCTGTAAGACACTTCTGGAGGATGTCTGTGTTAGCCATGCAGTCGATTATGGACCACAGTTACCATTCATCTGCAGACCTGTTCAGCCATACACCTCTTATGCTTGCCTGTATCTCTGAGCAGTATCTACTGAACAGGTGGGGTCCCAGGAACAAGACCTGTGGGATGCCATTTGTGACTGGCTTAGAGTTGGACATGGCACCAGCAACTCTGAACATGTGTGTTTGATCTATGAGCCACCTGGCCACCCATCCTGTGACATAGCTGTTAATGTTCCAGCTGGTATGCTTGTCCATGATGACAGAGTGGGGAATGGTGTGGAAAGTCTTTCGTCAGGTCTGGGTGGGCTGTGTGGACTACTTTCACCTCCATCTATATCCTTGGTAACTGTTTAAAATAAATCAACTAGGTTTAGGAGCCAAGATCTGAGTTTAACAAGGTGAAGTGGTGGAGAGTCCAGTGTCTGGAGGTCTCCAATCTCTCTGTTTATGGGTTCCATGACAATTTGCTCAATAGCTCTGTAGACCAGGCTGAGTAGACATATTGGGCAATGGTGTCTATGTTCTGTTGTGGCACCCCCCTTTCTGGAGCTGGATGACTGTTTGTGTATGCCATTCTTTGGGTACATAGCCTGTGGTACGCTGGACAGTGTCTGGACAGTGAATGTGAGTGAGGGTCCAGTTCCTCATGGGCCTAGTGTATGATGCAGCCTGGGACACCATCCAGTCACATTGATGCTGTGTTCTCAGCTTTGGTGAGGGCTGTCTTTACCTGCATGTCCATGACATCTGGGGCTCTGCATCCTTCTGTGATGGAAACAGGCCCTTTTGGAGGTGATGAGGGGTGTTTACACTGAACTTGTCCCCCTGGATGTGGGCAATGAAAGTTGGTTTGGTGTATTTCTTTCCTTTTTTCAGTAGCTAACAGCATATTTGGAAGTTGACACCTACATGTCTGGTATAGCTACCGAAGGCTTTGTGGTTGTTATTCTTACGTTCCTTGGCTATTTGTCTTTAGAAACTGTCCTTGGATTATTTTATGAGTGATCATTGTTTCATCCTGATAATGATCAGTGATGCGTTTCCTTTAGTGAAGTCGGCTCTATCATGTGTTCATTTCCTCCTTCTGTTGTCTAGCTTATTTATGGGCAACAACCACCTGATTGTTGTCCTATTTTTGGAGGTGTGCATCTTGGTTTTATTTGTGATGTCCCATTCCATGCATCATTGTAGATGCTCATAGGATACACTTGTAAATGATTCTGCGGATTGTATACCATTATCCTATAGCAAGAGGGCTTTGGAACGCTCCACTTTGGTCTTGGGAAGTGTGCAGTTTGCTTTTGCAAATGTCTTCACATTGGTTTCATTGACTGGGTGGGGGGGGGAATGTGGATGCCCAGTGTGATTACTTCATGATCTGATATTACCAGCGAGGGGTTTATCTTTGTAGTGGAATACTGGTACCCCATGTTGGTGATGATCATGTCCAGTATGTTGTCACCTCTAGTGGGCATGGTGACCAGCTGTCCCAGGGTGTTAGGGTTTTTAAACTCTATGAAACATTTGGCGAAGGATGTTGTACACGAGTAATTCCACCACTCACTGTTTGGGTAGTTGTAATCTCCTCATATAATGGTGTTTGATGGGACCTTTATACTTTCCACTGTTCTCTGGAATACTGAGTGAGGTTCCTGAGACAAGGTACATGATATGTAGCAGGCTACAATCTGATGGGCTGCTTTGGCCAATGTTAGTTGCACTTGCATGGTCTCCAAGGCGTCATGCTGTGCCACTAACCTGAAGGTGTGGGTATCCATAGGGTAAATGGGTACACCCCTTCCTTTTGTATTTCACTCATGGTTTTGGGTTCAAAGGTCAGAGGGATTGTGAGTGTTTTACCTGGACCATATCCAACAGCTCTGTGTTTGACATAGCTTTGTATGTTAGGCAGTGAACACCTCTGAGTAGGCGATATGCAAGGGAGTACGTATGGAGCATTTTGAGATGGTCTGTGTATGGCATGTATTTCAGACCGCTATTGCTCTTTGTGTGGTATTGCTGCTGGCTTTCCAGTTGCTGTAGTTGTCTTGTGAGGTACATAGCAACAGTGGCATTGTACTCTATTATAGTTCTAGTGAGTGATGAGTGGAGGGGAACATTGTCCTCTTCTATTCTGCATGTGACGCATTTTGTGATGAGGTGTGCCACATAGGAGGGTTTCCTGACTACTAGGGGATGACAATGCACCTTTTGGCATTGAGCTAGAGCCCATGGCTTTGACAACAGCCATCTGTCCCAGTGAGGCCCTTTTGTAGGATGTCCACATCTTTTGTGTTTACCATTATGGCTCCTGGTTTGCAGTCCTCTGGAAAATTCAGCTGCCACAGACCTGCCATGTTAATGTTTACTTCAGGGAAGTAGATACTACACAGCCTGGGCAGTTATCTGGTCCCATGGCTGCTGTGATACTGGCTTTTGAGGGTGTTTATTACCTGTGCAGCAATGATGACAGCAACTTTGCAGTCTTCCATTATAGAGATGTGCTCCTTCATGGGTGAGAGGGGGGTACAGTTAACAGTGATCCTATTTGCCAGGATGTTGGCAATATCAGTTGGCTCTGTACATTTACTGCCATTGAGCTGTAACTCGGAACAGATCTGAGTGTAACCATGACATGGACCTGTCTGTTGGGCAGAGATCTCCTGAGTAGACAGTATGCCACAGAGTACAGATTGGGTTACATTCAGTCTTGTTGCATGGGGCGACTATTTGAGGCCAGTAATCCTCTTGTTAAGGTACTTCATTGGTCTTTCTAGCTGCTGAATGTGCCTAGTTGGATTCATCGCAAGTGTGTTGTGGTACTCTCTGACAGGTCTGATGACTGCTGAGTAGTGGGAACCTCCTTTGACCTACATGTACAGACCTTGGCAGTTTGTGTGAACACATAGCATGATTTTCCAACCACTTTGTGAATGTGTTTCTGGAAGTAGAGATGACTATCCACATTTGTCCATAGATCCCTAATTATCACATCCATGTTTAGCCTGTGTGTGTGAGCATGCCCAGTATAAACATTTATACTATATGTGTATGGAAAATCAAGTTGTATTTTTACAGCTGGGGTTGCCTTTGTGTCATAGATCAACAGGGATCATGCTGTGCCTGCAGGGCTTCCATGCATAGACTTATCAACATTTCTACATACAGGGGGAACAGATATTCTTTGTACATTTCTACCCGGAGGCACACCTGATTGTTACTGTGGGTTTACATAGGATGTGAGATTCACCTGACACTTATACACATTTGCTATGCCTGCACTGTTATGTACAGGACACCATTTCAATCTGTACTGTTGCCTATCATACTGGCTTGAGGCATACTACTGTACTGCAGATGTTGGCGTCCAATGTCACTTATATTACACTGCAACTTCATAGCCTACACAATCCACATCACACCGCCTAGTCTGATGTTCTCGGTCTGCATAGGTGTGTGGGAGAGTTTACCCATTTGCCTCTTTAGGGGCATGATACTGCATTTCTTTGTGTTCGCATTAGTGTACAATTGTCCTACCATGTGTGTGCCACTGTAATGCTATCATGGCTTAGTGGTTCAATACTGTGATTATAGTGCACAGTATCCTGGGTTCGAGCCCTATCATGGCTTTTTATTGCCGTGCTGGGCAGACCAGACTGCTTAAGGAACAGTAAAGCAGATATGAGCATGTTTAACTGACTTTGCTCAACTTTGCCCAACCTTGCCCAATGTTGCCCGATGTTGCGCTAGTTGGCACGAGCGTTTTTGTTTACATATACTAGATATTGGTAAAAGCTGCTTAGCACTGCTTTATATTGCTTAAAACATGGCAATCATGCCTCAGGTGGTGCTGCAGGGCTGCCTATGTCGTATGCACATACTACACTCCCTATACATGTTTGGAAACAGATAGTGCCAAGTTAGGCATCCCTATTATTTTATGTGTGAGTCAGAGGGAGGTATCATTTCCAGGGTTCCTACTGAGCCAGTGTATGTGCTATGCGTTGCCTCTTTGCCAATGCCAAGGCATACTGGGCATGCCTCCTTCTGCCTACTGGGGCAGGCTCAGGTTGTTCCTCCTCCGAGTCACGCTGTGCCTGTGCAGGCCTTGGCAATGCTGGGGGGCTGTTTGGCCCTGCCCCATGTTGTTCCTGCTGCAGCTGTTTTCGCAGGATCATATTGTGTAGCATGGCACATACCATGACAATTTGGGTACATGTAGTTGGTGAGTACTGCAAGGCTCCACCAGATGTGTCCAGGCAATGGAACCGTGACTTGAGCATCCCAAACACATGCTGTATTACATTTCGTGTTTGTGCGTGTGCCTCATTATGGTGTTCTTGTTCAGGTGTGTGTGCATTTCTGATGGGTGTCATCAGCCACGGCTCCAGTGCATATCCAGCATCCCCCAATAAGTGACCGTCAGGGATGTCCCCATTGGCAAATGTCTGGTACAGCTGCAACTAATGCCAGATATGGGAATCATGGTAGTTTCCAGGGCAGCCAGCACACACATTCAGTATTATGCCCTGGGCATCACACACAACCTGGCAGTTGATGGAGAGGAAGCCCTTGCGGTTGATGTAAGCCCTACCCCGCTCACCAGCTGGTGCTTTGATGTGTATGTGCGTGCAGTCAATTGCACTCACTACCTCAAGGTATTCCTCTATTTGATGGAAGAGATGCATGTTGCTGGCTAATACCTCACGGGAATTGGGGAAATATACATGATCACCAACATGTGCTGACATGGCATTCAGGAACTGGTGCAGTACCCTGGATGCTGATGCCTGAGAAATCCCCATCATATCACCAGTTGGTCTCTGGAAGGTACCTGTTGCTAGTATTCTTAGGCCAACACATACATTGGTTTCCACTGGGATGGGTTCCCCTCTGTTGGTTCTGTGTCTGAGACGTGGCCTGCACAGCTCAACAATTTGCTTCAGGAGCTCTCTATCCACTCTATAGCGCTCTACTATCCCCAGCTCATGTAGCCCCTGGTAGGTTACCCTGGTTCTGTACACTCTTCTCCGTCTCCTCACTGTGGGTTGCTCAGCAGCATTCGCAATGGCACCACCCTTAGCATCTTGCACATGTCGCCTTATAATAGCAATGGCAGCCCCTAACATTTTTTGTCTCAGTTAAGCTTTTTAAGTTTTCACTTCTCTTTGTAGACTGCAGTGTTGCAGTCTTTCTGAGAAAAACATGGGGGAATGTTGTTTGCAGAGTTTTAAGTTCTGAGCTGGGCTAGGCTAGTGTACTGCCTGTGTAATTGGCTGTTTCTGATTGATTTCACCTGGCAGCTCTGCTAGTTCTCCTTGGTTAACCTCCTACTACTTCCTTTCTTTCCTTTTCCCATTTCTGTTTCCACAGGGGGCAGCACCATAAAAACAAGTGCAAACATGTGCATATGAGTGCACACGCGTGCACACAGCCTTACACAGGCTTACACGGGCTTAGGCGGGTGCATAATCGTGCATACATACTTAGACAGCCTTACACGGGCGCACACACAGGCTTAGACTGGTTGACAGGCATGCACATGTGCGCACACAGTGTAAGCAGCTTTGCAAGAAACTGCAGTCATTGCCATGGCGTGCACCTTCAGTTTCTGGGTTTCAGTTTAGACAACTGTAGACATGCCTCTTCCAGTCCTGAGTACCTCAGAGCAAACACATGCCACTCTGCTCCAATAAGCTTACAGTCTTTTTGATACATACCCCCCTCATGATGTCACCTATCTTCTACTTTCTTACTCCCCTAATCTTACTCTTACACTCTAGGGACATGGTTCACATGGCAGGGAAATTTGGGATTCACTATCCTTATACTCATTTGCATAGGATTGCCTACTAATGCTTGGTTACATCTCTCAGACTGAGCTTCCCCCCTTAGCAACCACTACGCAGTTGCCATGTTGTCTTCAGCCTGCCATTCACCTGCATGGCAGATGAATATTTTAAATAAAATACCTATTTGTGGCTTTTATTTTTTTGTTTTTAGGGTTTTTAGAGTGCCGCACGTTTGCGTGGCACTGTGCTATGCTTAAACATCGGAGATCGAGGAAAAAAAAAATATTTTTTTTTATTATTTTGCAATGGATAAATATGCCAATGGCCGTATATTTGGCCATTGGCATGCTTCCTCAACTGGATGCATCCTTTATTTGGAGCTGTCATAGCTCTGTTTTGCTATTTGCAGAACAGTACTCAGTTGCCAACCGAGTACATTTCTGCAAATAACACTACTCTTACTCAGGCAGGTTAGTGTTTCCTGGATCGCAAATTTACCTCATTTGCATAGCTTTCAGCAGCAAATGAGGTAATTTGCATAAACTAACCCTGTCCGTGCAAGAGTCGTTTTAGGAGCTCTCTTGCATGCCCCTGCTGTCTGTTCCTGGATCGCTCGGCAGACATGTTGGCTTGCTGGAGTCTTACTCTACTCTTAGACTCCGTGCAAGCCTTCGTGAATCTGGCCCACAAGTATAAAATAGTACTTTGCAGTTGGATAAGGATTTGATTTACTTGAAGTATGAGTGATATATATTATTTATAAAGTTAGAATTGTTGTGGTAAAGATAACAGGAGAGAAAAAAGTTACATTAACTTCTGTGTATCATTTCACATTATTTAGAAGGGAGAAAACAAAATCTTGCATGAAATGTGAAGTTATACATAATCATTTGTCTCAGGGTTTCTTTTTTTCTTTAATGGTCCACTCATTTTTTGAAGAAGCTTGTCATTTTAATTTCATTGAAGAATCCATGGGTTCAGGTTGACTTAAAAGGTTTTGCTTTGGACAAATATGGCTGCTTCGAGACAGTCAAAAGTTTTCCTTCCTTCTGACAGGGATAGTCTTATTCTTGCTGGGAATATGAGCTGTCCTTTGATTCCTTTCTTTTTAATGATTTTATTAGAGGGACACATATTCTTCTTTTGGACATTACAATAGGTGAAAAGTCATTGTTGAACCTGATAGTTTGGTCACCAATTTTTAATGGAACAAGGGACCAGGCAGTTCTTAAAACAAGGTCTTTGTCTTGAGTGGCGCTAAAATCTTACAATAATAGATCTTGGATGGCTGTTTTTACTGGATACAGAAGTTGCAGTTAAAGACCTGTGTGCCCTTTCTATCCCAAAGGATAGTGCTTCAGGCAGGTTTAGGATTTTAGGAACCCAAGAAGTCAGGAAATTAATCATATTGTCCCCCTCCATCTGGTCTTGGATGCCATGGATTCTTACGTTGTTTCTCCTTGCTCTATTCTCGATGTCGTCTATCTTTTCAATGAGTCTGCTGTTTTCTGGAAGAAGAAAGTCTATGTTTTTCTTCTTTTTGTTAACCTGTAGTCTATATCTGTTATAGAATCTTCCAAAGCAGCAATCTAGGCAGTTTGTTGTTTAAGGACTTCATTTAATAAGGAAATTTGTTTGGTGGTATCTTCTTTTATATTGTCCACTTTTAAGTTTAATTTGTCTATTTTACCTACCAAGTCTTGAACTATAATAAGGATTACCTGGATTTCTTTCTTCTTTGGAGTTTTGTGCTGAGAAAGTTTGGAGCTGCTCATCTTCCTTTGTGAATATGGTTTCAATGTCCCTTCTATTCAAAAGTTTGACAGGTAAATATGAGAATTTTAGCTTAAAAATTACACTGACTTGTAGCGTACGACTTCCAGAATCTGATTTTAGCAGTTTCAAGTCTCTGTTAGTGAAATTAAAAAAAAAATCATGTCAGGAAAAAATGAAGACTGCAGAGCTCAAGAACTACCCCTGGGAGTGTTTCTTTTTTGTGTGTGACTTTCTAGATATTTAGATATTTTAGTTTTGTGTGGAAGTGGCACATAATTAATCAGAGTAAACCCCAGTGACATATGATACTGCCCTTCAGAGGTAGAAATCCAGTAGTAACAAATTACTCCAGAATATCATTTTCTTATGTCATCCAAATTCTACTACAGGGTCTCTTTCTTTGTAGAGTATGTGAAAGGTATAAACAATAATATACATCTGGGCTATCAAGTGAGAGGATGAGGAAAATAATTGTTTTCTGCATACTTAAAGGTATTTTATCCTCAGACTAAGCATAAAATAAACCTATTTGGGATCACTGTCTAGCCCAGTTAACATACCTTAATAAATATATAAAGAAAGAAAGAAAGAAAGAAAGAAAGAAAGAAATGAAGGATAACAAACTCATGATAATACACTGTAATCACAAGCTATCAATGGATGGACCTACAACTAAAGTGAAGAAGTACAAGTCAGGTACATTCATTTCTGTCAACCACTATTGTACAAAATTAAAAACTCAACTGTGATTGAATGAATGAGAAGTTAAACAAAGGGAGTTAAAGCATTGATACCTATGGAAGTGGACATGAAAGAGGTTAGGAAGCCAAGTAAAAAAGGTTTATTAAGTAGTTTATTACCTTGGTTATGCAGTATTATTTTACTACTTTATCATAGATACCATCTGACTTTGAACTACCTGTGTATGTGTGCAGCATAACTAAGGCTGTCCTTTGTTGCCATCATTTATTCTTACTACTCTTCCAAAACTGAATGTGTCATGTATGTGGAACTATGGAGGCAAGGAGGCCAAAGATCGATGTAAATGTTATAAAGCTAGGAGGCTAGGAGGATTTCAACCCCAAGTAAACACAACTGCTACCTCTTCATCCCTAGCCATGCATCTCACTCGCCGCATCAAACCAAAGAATTCAACAATGCAATACCACACCAGTCTGACAAATACTGATAGTGAAACAATTCAAACAAACACAACCACTTGCAGAATACCTCACACACTCAACATTAAAAAATACTCCACAGCCAGAAAATTAGAAGGAAAACAGCAAACAAAAACACATACAACATATAACTATGAAATTCCCACATTCATTTATATTTCCTTACTTGTTAGCTGCTATTATTTTTCCTCTGGCTTTCAACTGTTACCACCCCCATGTTAACAACTTATGGTCTCCAGCATCAAAATTCGTTATGAAGATAGTGAGATGAGTGTTTTCTTTATCTCTCCAGATCTTTGTTTTCTTTTTTTTTTTTACTTACTCTTTTGCTACCTCTAACTACTCTCATATCGCATCTCCCATAGATCTCAACCTCTTGGCACAGAAAATCCAGACCAATCCAAAACAATGGAGAGACAAAGCCACAAAACTAAATGCAAACTCAGAACCATTGTGCCTATAAAATCAGGAAGCTACAAGTACTAAAGGTCCTGCCCCATCACATATTCCCTGAAGGACACAATGTTCAAAACCTGAATGCCTGCCACCATCCAGTGAACTCAAAATCCAGTCTAACTAAAAGCAGACCACACAGATAAGACACATTTCTGAACACTTTGGGAAAACCTAGATAGTCAAGAGGCATACACTGTCCATAATCCCCACCTCAGACAGCATAAATCTCACAAGGAAAAGACCACACCCATGAGGCACTGTTCTGCACACTCTGTGAAAATCTAAACATCCAAAAGGCATGCATTGTCCCTGAACCCCCACCTCAGATAGTGAAAGACAAAAACAAAAAACTCACCAGTATTCTGTAGGAGCAAGGTTAGTCCACCCCAATGAACCATTCAAAACCACAAGCATCTTAACAAAGTTATGGAGCTGGGTCAGGTTCACTGCCCAGCCACTGCTAATTCACTATCCCTTTTCATTTTCTTTCTTTCTTTTTTTTTAATATCTTCACAAGCGTGAATTGCTTGCCTGAACTTCCCAACCCTACCCCCTCCCTATAACAGTCAGCACCACTCTGCACATGCTTGCAAATGACCATTAGTTACAAGAATCTCACAGCCCATGGGAAAAAAAACATCTTTAGCAGCTCAGCAGAGTGAAAGGAAGCTGCCAGCCCATACCATCACCAGCACCGACGCAATTCAACCTGACTCCCAACCAAAGTCCTGAGGAAGCCAGTCTGCCTACCCACTCCCCCAGAGTGAATGACTGCATCACACCACACCACCAATGGTCAACTGACATCGCTGCCAGCACAGCTGCACATAATCACCTGCGACCCAACCATGCCACATGCTCATACGTAACCTGTCATACTAATTATTTTCCCTTCTTGAAACACTATCTATGCTTAACTGAAGCTAAAGGCACCCCAAGCAGAACTACTTGAAAACCACTTAAACTAACTCCAAAGAAACCAACTACAATGTATATGGACAAACAAATTCATAACCTAAGCCCTAGCTACGATTATTAAACGAATTCCCTAAATATATATAACTGTGACCACAGTAAGTATATAACTGTGACCACAAGCAGCAGAGAAAGAAAAAAAAAAACATTGAATCTCACCTTCATGCCCCTTCTTATTAATCCACATCCTACCTGTACTATGAAGTACCCACAGGTCATCTCGGATATAGACCTGCAGTAAAAAGTTCACACCAAAAGGCAACCGTCCTAACTGTAGCACTCCTATAAAACTAAATCCCACACTACACCTACCTGAGTTCCTCTAAAGTCCCCTCACAAATTAACCCTTCCCTTTCCAACTAACAAGCCTATCTCTATTCCCAAAACTTAAATCCCTTACCTAAAAAACACCTACCCCCAATTACAGTTAACTCTCTATACTCTTGCCAAAGATGTTCCTGGACAAAACTGGTTTGTTCCCAATCCTCATTTTTCTTATGCTTGCATGCCTGCAGGATGGGCAATTAATTCAAATATCAATCTTTTCTCTGGAGTCCACTCTGCATTTTCACACATCTTTATTTTTTCACATTTATTAATTTACAGCACACTCTCACATTGCTTCTCATTGTTGACTTATTATTTGGCAAATGTTTTATCTTATATCTGTCTTCTTTTTTAAATTAATGCTTTTAACTATGTACTAGGAGTTTTGTTTACTCTGCACCGCACGCAGCTTTTAATAAAGTCAGGCCTGTTTCTTTTAAAATAATTTCCCTAGTTTTAACATTTTTTGCATTGTAAATTATTCTCTTTTCTTCACAACAAACTGTGATCCTCTCCAACAATGCTAAGAATGATGGACACGAAAACTAGCTCTTTCATTCACTTTTATTAATTGTGAACTTCCTCAGAAACAACAAACCCCACCCTTTCACTTAATTTATACTCAAATTGATCACGTTTGGTTACATCATAAATCACTTTTTAAAAAGACATATGTTTTAAAACATTGTATGAATGTACATATGTACCAACTAAAAATATATATTTTTAAAAAATAAATACATACATATACATACATATTTTTTGTAGAATAAAAAAATCATTGTTTCATCATCAGAAAACATTTGATATTAATGATTTCATTCAAACAGGGCTTAGTATCTGCCTCAAAATGAAGTTGCCACAATGATTCTTTACATTCCAATAAGGTTTTAAGATCCCCTATATATGGTTGTTGTCTAACATTGTCTATTACAGAAAAAACAAATTTCTTAAAAGTAGGACAAACTAATGAATGCCTTGCTAGAGCATTAAATTGTTCTTTTTTCTTTATTGCTAATAAGTGATCACTAATCCTTTTTCTTAAGCTTCTTGTCGTCATTCCAATGTAATAACTTGGACATGAAAGACACTGAGCAGCATATACCACCATCTCACTGTTGCATGTAAAGTAATTCTTACACCAATAGGTTTTTTTGTTATGCTTAAAATAAACAGAGGAACAGTTGCTAATATATACGCATTGCCCACAACTATTACAAGCATAGGTCCCTTTTATAGGTTCATAGGTTCATAGGTTCGTACTAGGCTATCTGCCCTAAGGCATTTATAAGCCTAGCCAGAGTGTATGTGGCTTACACCACCCCTTAGGATGAGAATACTACACCCTTTTAGGGTTTCGTTTACTATGCCTCTGTCTAGTAGTGACACAGAGATGACCTCCGGGGTAAACCTACGATCTCCCATCCACTCGTTGAGATTTCTCTTGAATAGAGTCAGTGAGGTGCTCTGCCTAACATGGACTGGGATTCTGTTCCAGAGTGTAGGGAGCCTCTGGGTTATGAATCTGTCCCTCCAGCACGTCCTATTTATTTCTGTGTTGAGGTTTAAGTCACTTGTTCTCGTGGCTCTGATGGATTTGGATTTTCTGAGGTGGAGCATGTCCATTAATTCAGGATTGGACATGGCCTTGTACGTCAGGCACAGATCACCTCTGAGTAGGCGGTATGCGACTGAATATAGCTGGAGTTTTTTCAGTCGGGCAGCATATGACATATGTTTAAGACCATTTATCCTCTTGGTGAGGAACTTTTGGGGTCTTTCCAACTGCTGCAGGTGGCGGGTGAGATATATCCCAAATGGGGCATTGTACTCAATCATTGGCCTGATAAGAGAAGAGGACAGGGGCACAATGACCTCTTTTGATCTAGATGTGAAACCCTTCATGATAAGGTGGGCAATATAGAAGGTCTTCCTAACCACTTTGGCAATGTGAGTGTCAAATGAGAGGTTACTGTCAACCTGGGTCCCTAGGTCCCTGATTACCTCTTCCATACTTAATGGATTACCGCCTATGTGGTAATTTGTTGGTACCTTGTTTTTCCCAAAGGGTATGACTATACATTTTTTGGCGTTCAGTTTAAGGCCATGGCTCTGGCACCAATTATCCATTTCTATGAGGCCTCTCTGAAGGATGTTTGTGTCCGCTGGAGTATCAATTATGGCACCCAGTTTGCAGTCATCTGCGAACTTTGTCAGCCACAATCCTCCTATGTTTGCCTGTACTTCAGAAAAATAAATGCTGAACAAGAGGGGTCCCAGGACTGAGCCCTGTGGGACACCGCTTGTGACTGGCTTAGAGTCTGACATAGCTCTAGCAACTCTGACCCTGTGGGTTCTGTCCTTGAGCCAGTTTGCAACCCATCTTGTGACATATGGGTTTACATTTAAGCTGGTGAGTTTGTCTATGATGTCCGAGTGGGGTATTGTGTCAAAGGCTTTTGCAAGGTCAAGGTAGGCTGTGTGAACTGCCTTACCCTCATCAATGGCCTTAGTGACTGTTTCAAAAAAGTTGACCAAGTTCAAAAGGCAGGATCTGCCCTTGACAAAGCCAAATTGAGTAGGATCCAATGTCTGTAGGTCCCTAATGTCTTTGTTTATGAGTTCCATAATGATCCTCTCCATAGCTTTGCAGACCAGGCTCGTCAAGCTTATGGGGCAGTAATTTCCAGTGTCCGTAGAGGCACCGCCTTTGTGAAGTGGGACCACTGTTGCCGTACGCCACTCTTTGGGTACGTATCCTGTAGTAAGGCTAAGATTAAACAGCAGCCTTATGTGTGGGTTTAGTTCCTCTTGGAGTTCATGTAGCACACAGCCCGGGACACCATCTGGTCCCATTGATGCTGTGTTTTTAGCTTTAGAGAGGGCGGCTCTCACCTGGGCATCTGAGATGTTAGGGAGGCTATACTTGTTCTGATAAACCCACCTTCATTCTTACTCTTTGTATTAGTTCCACTTTCTAATAAACTTTTGATATTACAAGTTTTTTTGAAAATAAAATTAGGGTACTTGCCTATTGATTTGATAAGATCCTGATTTCCTAACAATATTTTTCAATTATCCACTATGATGTTTTTTATACACCACATCTCATTAGTGATGGGTAAAATAAAAGCCCCAGTAAATTTACTACCAGTCTTAGCCAAAGCTTGAAAGTCAGATCCATTATTTTGACCTGCCAAAATCAGACATGCAATACTCCTCCTTAACAGTAATACCTCATTCTCAATAGATTTTAGCCATAAACTATCATAACCCCTAGTCTCAAAAAATGATCTCAAAATTTCAATTTCTCTCAAAAAAGTTATATCTAGAGACATAAGTCTACTAAGTCTTATCAGCTGTCCCTTAACAACTCCTTTTTTCATATGAAGCGGATGAAGAGATTTCTTTTTTTTTTGCTAAATATTTTTTATTTTTTTTTGTTTGTAGACAAATTATGATACAGTAAATTTAAATTACAATTCAAAATAAAAGAAAATAGTTAATAACTATAACAATATGTACAATATTTACAGGTGGTCCAATGAAAAGGATTAACCAATAAGGTTATAAAGAGGAATAATCTCATAGAACTAGTATAACCTTTACTGGCATATATTCACATAAGTCCATCTTAGTTTATGACATTTCAATTTCATGTAGAAGAAATTCTATCCTTTTGTAATGTGTCTATAAGTATTCAGATTTTATTCCAAGGATTGTCTGTCCAACGTCTGGGAAAAATTTTTTCTTCTTTGACTTTTATTTCTTTTTGTGCAGATTCCTTTAATAGAGATATGAAGTCTTCATAACTTGGAGGGACAGTGGATTTCCATTTTCTTGTTATACATTTTCTGGCTACAGCCAGAATAGACCATAAAAGATATTGATCACTTTTACTCATAGTTACTGAGTCATCTACATTCAAAAAAATTAAAGATTTTGTTAGAACAAATTTATCATTATAAATGGCTTGAAGAAATCTATTAATATCTTCCCAGAATTTTTTAATGCAATCATAAAATATATGTATCCAATCTGCCTCGCAGTTTACAGTACATCTCCAGCATGTGGGCTTTTGGGCAGGGTCAAATTTGGCTATTTTATATGGTGTATAAAAGGCTCTATGTAAAAATTTCCATGTGAAAATTTTCCATATCTGGAAGTTTGATGTTAGCTTAACTAACAACAAAAGGTCATTCATACCTTCAGATGATAGATTTATTGTCAAGCCCTTTGTTAAAATGTTCACAACATTTTGACCTATTTTGGTTTTATACACTATTAAAATTTTGCATAATTTAGATATAGAAATTAGCTTATTATGATTTCCATAAATCAATTCTTGCATATATTTTATGAACTTAGGTATAGTATTAAAGTTTGAATCATTAATAATTCTACATAAATCACTTGCATATTGTAGTATTTTTTGAAGTTCTGTTCTGTCTATTTCAAATATACTAAACTCATTTATTACTTGTTGAGTGGTTAAAGTACTGTGATTATTTAAGCATTGAAACCAGTAAATAAAGTTTTTGGATTCCCAATTAATGAGTATTTTTCTTGGATTTTTTCTTTAAAATTCTTTGATGTTTTAAATGGTATTAAGAGTTCGAACCATAATTTTATGTCTGGATTTGTAATTATAAATTTTCTAAATAGATTATAAATATTATTCAGATATGATAAATTAGTGGGCTTTGTTGTACATGCCAAAATATGTTATTATAATTCTCCAAATCCATATTTTTTAATATTTTGTTTTCATTTAAGAAGAAAGTTAAATGTAAAATTTTCCATGCGGATGAATAATTTGGATTTACCCAATTTAGTATAAGTTTAATGATGGAAGCTTTAATATACATTTCTATGTCTGGAAATTTAATTCCTCCCAAGTCCCAGGGTCTAATATGATGTGAGAAAGCAATTATATTCTTTTTTGGATACCAAAGAAAATCCATTAAAAGTTTCTGTATTGTCTTTATAACTTTCTTTATCTGGTAAAATGGGGATTGCTAATGCTATATAGTTTATTTGTGGTAGTAATATAATTTTTATTAACTGTAACCTATCTTCCAAGTTTAACATTAATTTATTCCAGCTATTAACTTGTTTTTGAATTAAATTTTGGATTTTATTATAATGTAAGGTCATGGTAGTATATATGTTCTCAGATATAAGAATTCCTAGATATTCTAGTGAAGAAACCTTTTCTCCAGTTATTTGATATTTATTCAGATGCAAGTCATCTATTTTATTTAGAAGTATATGTTTTGATTTGGATTTATTGAAACAAAGACCTGAAATGGAAAAAAAATCTTCTACTTGTTACTCTAATTCTTGCATGGACTCTTCATTCGGTCTTAAAGTCAGCAATATATCGTCAGCAAATAACATGATTTTAGAATTAAATTTATTGTAAAAGTTAATTCCTTCTATTTTTAGATCACTTCGTATTGCAGACGCAAATAATTCTATCGCCAGGGCAAACAGTATAGGAGACATAGGGCAACCTTGCTTAGAGCCTTTAGTTATTTTGAAAGCTTCTGAGGTAAATGGGCCTAATTTTACATAGGCCAGGTTATCTTTATATATATTCTTTATTAAATTTATAAAGTTTAATGGGAATTCAAAAAGTTCCAAAATTTTAAATAGATACTTCCAGTTTACCGAATCAAATGCTTTCTCTATATCTAATGTGATTATAAGAGCTTCTGAATTGTCGCTGTTCAAAGCTTCTATAATGGTTAAAATTCTCTGAATATTGTCATATGTGTGTCTTCCAAATATAAAGCCTGTTTGGTCTTCATTTATGACTTTAGTCAGGGATTTCTTAATTCTATTTACTAAGATAGACATAAAGATATTATAATCATTATTAAGCAGAAAGATAGGCCTATATGAGCTACATTGGGATGGATCGCTTTTATCTTTTTTTATAGGGGTAAATAGTGAATATTTCCAGGATGGTGGAGTAATCATTTGAGTTTGAATATCATTTAGCATGTTATGAAGTAGAGAAATTGCTGAATTTGGAAGAATTTTATATAATTCCATTATTATTCCATCCATTCCTGGTGATTTGTTGTTTTTACTTACTTTAATTATATCTTTTATTTCTTTTATGGAGATATGCTTGTCCATTTCTACTTTTAATTGGTCAGGTAGTTTTTTTTATTAAGGAACTATTAAATTTCCGATCTGAAAATGAAATATTATTATCATTATTTCCACAATGCTTAGCATAATAGAGCTTAAAAGCTTCAAGAATATCATTCACATCAGATACCTTTTTTTTCCCTTTTCCTTCATGTATTATATTTATGATGTTATTTTCTAAGTTCTGCTTTTTAATTCTCATTGCTAGATTATGTAAATGTTTTGGAGAAGTTGAAATTGAAGCAAATTTTAATTTTTCCAAAGCTAGATTTGTTTTATGAGTGAGGAATTCATTGTATTTTTTATTTAAATCTATAATTTCTTTTTTTTTCTGAGAATCTATTACATCATAAGAACTTGTATTTATTTATGTTATTCATTTTTGTATGTTGTGTAATTCAGATTCCCATTCCTTTGTTTTATTTTTAAACCATCCTATAATATTGCCATACAAAAAAGCCTTAAGTGTATCCCAAGTTATTATATTATTTGTATTGTTAATAGGATTTGTTTCTAAGAAATATTTGATTTCTGAATCTAGCCAAGGTTTGAACTCTTTTAATTTAAGGATGTAAACTGGTATTCTAGTTATAATGTTTAATCTTTTGAAATCAATTTGTACTTTAAGAATTAAGGCATTATGGTCTGAAAGGGGACATGGAATAATAGAAAATGTTGTTATCCTACTGTTTAAATCAGAGGAGACAAATATTTTATCTATTCTTGTTTTAGTATTAAAGCGATAATCGCTATGTGTGTAACTTAATGAGTTAGAATCTTTAAAATTAAATGTATCTATTAGATTTAAGCTTTCTAACCATCTCTTGAAATATTTACTTACGGGTGTGAGACGTAACTTTCTTTTATTAGTTGTTTCAGAGTTATCTAGAATACAATTGAAATCTCCCCCCATTATTATCATACCTTTATTTACTTTGTTAATTAATTCTATGTGTTTTTTAACCGTAGACAATCCTATTCCAGGAATCCAGTAAATATTTATTAAAGTCCAAATTCTATTTTGATATTTTATTATTACAATTGATATTAACCCTTCTTTATCTTCGTGTTTGTAAATGATCTGAGGAATAACTACACTTTTTTCCATAAAATTATAACCCCTCTTGTTTTTTTTTTTTTTGTATAGGGAGTGAGAAAGAATTAGATAGTCACTAGGTTTCCATGTGAAATTATCATCTCTTTTAAAATGAGATTCTTGTATAAATATGATTTGTGCTTTTTGTAATTTCAAATATCTTAGAAAATTCAACCTTTTATAGAATTATTTAAACCATTAATATTTATAGATAATAAAGTTGTGTCTGTCATTTTTTTAAGTATTTATTTGTACTTTTGGATTGTTTGTTCTTGAAATTTTGTTTTACCTTGGAAATTAATGTGTTTTGAGTATTAGATTTATCCTTTCTTTTAAAAGTTATTTTGAAATGAATATATTTATTTCTATTTATGCTTAAAAAAGTTTCAAATTGGACCACTGAAAAATGAAAAAGCTGAAAAACATTGTGTTAACATATTTTGAATAAACAATTAATGATTTTACCATTCTAAATCCCAAACATGAAGTGTCTAGCACCTCAAATCTGTTTGGACTTAAAAGTTCAAACAGATTTACCCTCAATAATAATAGTTGCATTAATGAGGAAATGTTGCTTTAAATTGAGCTCCTCAAAAAAATGAAAACTAAAACCAGAGAACAAGATACACTTATTATGTAAATAACATATATGCCTAGTCTGTGAAGTTTTGTTCATTACTAATTAGATTCTAAAATGAGATATTATTTCAAATTGCAAACAATTTTAAATAAGACATTTGTTAATTACTTTAACAATATATTAGATGTTCATTTTTCATTAATATTATGAAATTTTTGCAAATTACCAATTGTAGATAATATGTTAGCAAATGTCAGATCATTAATGTTCATTAGTGATATTTAACATTGTTATTAATAATAAAAAGAAGTAGAGTGAGTATGATAGATAGATACTGTTTAAAATAAAAGAGATTTTTTTACATATTTTTAGATCTATATAAGGTATTACATCAGCATAGTGAAGTTAATTGACATATAGCTAACCACTTATCAAAACCAATTAAAGTCCTTACAAATAATAATATTCATTTATAAGATTTAATATAATAACAGTTAGAATTAAAGCAATATTTATAGTGCTTTACATTAAAGCATTTTCTCATTCTTCAGTTAATGTCAGTTGTATAACTCTGATAATTCCACAATCTAAAATTAATAAAATGTGTAAAAGATTTCACTCCTAAATTACTTATATGTGATCTTTTGTAGTTCTATTATTAGTAAGTTATTATTCATAAGATTTTCTCTATTAAGTTCAATTTAAAGATCACACATCAGATATTGTCTTCTGCTTATCACAAATGTAGTGAGCGTCTGGTAACTAGTAAAAGGTCTCAACTTATATGTTAAAACTATAAAACAGAAAGGAGAAAGGTCAAAATTAGAATTATACTTGCAAAGGAAATCTACCTTGATAATGGTGCAATAGCACTCTTGTCCCATAACTAATCATTTATAATAAACATTTTACGTATAGTACTTCTTTTATACAATAACAAGTATGATAAAGCAATCTTTAGATAAATGAAAGTATAATTCCCAGTAAGATGACACTCAGGATCTTTTTTTTTTTTTTTTTTTTTTTTAACTTTTTCTTCACCTTCCCTTTTCCTTCCCTCTTCTTCCATTTCTATATAACTTAATAACTATAAGTAACTTATCTAACACAGTGTCGGTTAGATGTGTTCACAGAGTGCATGTATTATACTTTTACCAGACACTCACCCATTAAGACACAACAGTATTTAAATGATTCACTATCTTTCTTGTTATAATAGCGCTGTCTTCAAAGCAGATCTAGTGCTATACTTGCATGAGATATTAGCTGAGATTGATAATAAACCATAAAATTTTTAATAAAATACGAAAGAATATTTATGAAGTGTGAAAATAATTGAAGCAAACGCTTCCTTTACTGTAATCAAAACAGCGGTGTTAAGGAAAGATCTCTGCGATAGTGCGTGTTTACACGCCAACTTGTGATCAGTAACTTAAATTGCATCTAAACACGCTAGGATATATCGCGCGCTTATGAATGTGGACGGTGAACAACTTTTCAGACAAAAAAAATTGAAAAAGCTGAGCAGAAGGCTCATGAATACTGTCTACCCTCAGATAATACATTAATGTTCTAGATGCTTCCCAAAATGTTCACGAGTGGTTCCATTTTATAATATTTTCATTAATATACTTTACATTAATTCAAATTAACAAATTGTAAATGTGTACCTCTAAGCTACATAAAAGCATTCACCAAGAACAACAATATTTATTCAGGCAATGATAGCGCACTATTCTAGTAACCAAATACTTGTATAGGGAAGAAACAGCAGTGTTAAAGAGGAAAACTCTGCAATAGTGTGTATTTACACGCCATCTTCTGGCCAGTAACTTAAATTACATCTATGTACAGTTAAATATATCGTGTGCTATGTATGAAGCGGTGAACAACATTTTAGATAAGGAAACTAAAAATAACAGAGCAGAAGGCTCGTGGAAGTTTTTTTTTTTTTTTTTTACTTTCAAATAATACAGTAATATACTGAATACATCTAAAATGTTCATGAGTGATTCTATTGTATAACATTTTTATCACAATACTCTACATCAAATTAAATCAATGAATTTTGAATGTGCACTTTTGAATAAATTGTTATTTTGCACTGTTCTAGTAACCAAATACTTGTATAGAGAAGAAACAGCAGTGTTAAAGAAGAAAACTCTGTGATAGTGTGTATTTACATGCCATCTTCTGGCCAGTAACTTAAATTACATCTATGTACAGTTAAATATATCACTTGCTATGTGTGAAGTGGTGAACAACTTTTTAGATAAGGAAACTAAAAATAACTGAGCAGAAGGCTCGTGGATGTTTTTTTACTTTCAAATAATACAGTAATATACTGAATACATCTAAAATGTTCATGAGTGATTCTATTGTATAACATTTTTATCACAATACTCTACATCAAATTATATCAATGAATTTTGAATGTGCACTTTTAAATAACATAAATGTGATTACTAAAAATGATAATATTTATTCAGGCATTGAAAGTGCCTTAATTTATCAACTAAGTAGTTGTATAGAGAAGACCATTTAAAAGGGCAGTTTATATTAAAAGCTTAGTGACAAAATAAATAGAATGTCTAGTAGACTTCATTGGTTATTGTTTTCAAGTATTTAGAGAATAAATATATACTTCAGGGCTTTAGTATGTTATTAATTAGTACTAAAATTTAAGTATTATATTAAACTAAACAATTAAGTAAGAAAAGAAAAAAGAAAAAAAACTGCTTTATACTAGTGTATTAAAGAGTTTAGTTTTAATATATTATAATCATACCTTAGTTGATACTTTGAGAGAAATAGTATAATCAGAGTTTTTTTGTCAGTCTTTTGTTTCTTTTTTTCTCTTGCCTCCGACCAAATATTTTTTCCTGGAGCCCTTTTTAAAGAAGATGAATTTAACCAGTCCATTTCTTCAGGTAGTGGAATTATGTTATTATTCTTTATGAAAGATGTGGCTTCCTCTATGCCGTTGAATGTTCTCATGTCGTTGTTATATTGGATTCTTATTTTGGCTGGATAAGAGAGCTGCGCTTTGATTTTATGTTGTTTTAAAAGTTTTACTAATGGCCATGTTTTCTTCCTTATATCCAGAACTCTTGTTGAAAAGTCATTATCAAATCTTAAACCAAAGAAAAAAATTATTAAACGACCCAATGAATACACCAACGAGGTCCTTGTCAGCAAAAACGGCTCAACAAAAAAATCCTTAACGCAATTTATTTGTAAAAAAAGACAAAGCGTTTTCACCACAGAAATCTGTGGCTTCTTCAGAGGAAGTATAAAGTACAAAAAAATGCACTCCATATATATCAAGGCATTCAGGAAATGACATCTTCCAATTTCCTGAAAAACCCACAGTTGTGAAATTTCATGTTTATACACAAATATACATATTTCTCTATCCAAATTTTAAAATTTATTAAAAATGCATGTAAAAAAACATAACTGTAAAATACATTTAAATAGAAAGAACCAGCTTGCCTATTAGGAAGAATATATAAAACATACAATTACTAGTTACTACATTTGTCTGTAGTTAACGCAATGAGTTGTATATAAAATGATGTTGTCTAAACCTAAAACCATCATGACTTAAATTTATTTAACACCAAAAAGAGGGATAAATAAAACAGAGCCCATTTATTACCAGAATAAGATGGGTTCCGTACATATAACACTCAAACATAAGCCTATGCATGCAAGTGAAGTCATTAGCTACACTATTTTTATACAATCGATGTTGCAAACATAATAGCTTACAAAAAAAAACCTGTGTTACCCCACTAGTCTATCTAAGGTAACTCCTCAATTTCAATACAGGGGCAATATTACAGTTACTATTCAAGCCAGGGTGCCTAAACGCATTAAGGCGTAATTGTCATTCTAGTTCCCGGTTCTCCAGGATTAACGAAAAAGGGCCTCCTCTAGTCTTCAGTGGCACTTGGTCAATGGCCATAAACTGAAAACTGTGACCTGGGTTTAAACCTATGTGTTTTGCTAATGCATTATCGCTATTATCCTTCTTGATTGCATACATGTGTTCATACATTCGGTCTCGGACCCTACGGTCCATTTTTCCGATGTAGAACGCTTGGCAACAAACACACATGGCTATGTATATAATAGATTTACTCTCACAGTTTAAAGTAAAACGGATATAATACTTTTTGTCCCTGACCATAAATGTTTCACCTATTTTGACCGAGGTACCTCCCTTTGGACTAATTCATTAAGGTTGTATGATCTCTTAAAGATAAAACTAGGTTTATTGCCTAGTTTTTCAACCAGGAGGGAGTTTGAAGAAATAAAATGCCAGTTCTTACGTATTATGGCCAAAATCCCTTTAGAGTTTCTACTAAAAGTAGTAATGAAACTCAAAGAGAAATCACATTCTTCACTTAAAGTTGTACATGCAACTACCTCCCCATTATTCAAATTAGTATCAGTTGGTACTGCAGTCATGGTGGAAACTGAATGTGCAAGGTCCTGTTGGAATAATAAAGGTTTATAAAAACCATTTATTCTCTTGATAGTCACTTCTTCAACCAGATCTAACAACAGTTTATCAGGGTACCCTCGGTTACTAAACATTTCCCTCAATAATTCACATTCTTTAGTGAAGTCAATCAGAGTACTGCACATTCTACCTGCCCTCACCAGTTGTCCTTTTACGATAGACCGTTTCTGTTGGTACGGATGGAAACTGGAGAAGTGCAGGAAAGAATTGCAGTAAGTGGACTTTCTGAACACTGTTGACTTCAGACCCCCACTTACAGGATCCTTTACTAACCTGACGTCAAGATAGTCAATCTCACATGTTGAATATTTGAATGTGAATTTTAGAAATTCAGTTGTTGAATTCATAATTTCCACTAAACCTGCAGCTTCTACTTCCGAGCCCCTGAACAAAATAAAAATGTCGTCCAGAAACCTGGTGTAGAAAGTAACAGGTTCCATAATTCTAGGGATCTTCCTTAATATATTGGCCTCCCAGTACCCCATAACGTAGTTGGCTACTCCTGCCCCACAAGGGGAGCCCATCGCTACACCACGTTTTTGAAGGAAGAAGTCACCATTAAAAGTGAAATAATTGGAGGTCAGGACAATGTCAAGTAATTCCGTAACCAGGTCTACTTCCAACCTTGAGGCCCCAAAAGACTGAAGCATAGAACCTATCCACTCTACCACTTCCTGGTGCGGTATACAAGTGTATAGGTCTACCACATCAATGGTTAAAAAGTTGTTTTCACCATTGTGCGGAATACCGTTGATGTTACCCAAGAAAGACCACGAGTCTTTACATATACTAGGAATGGCTTTGATGTATTTGTCCAAAATGTTAGTAATAAGTTTTGAACAAGGGTATGTGATAGATGACCTCCCATCTATCAAAGCTCTCATAGGTGGGTTATTAATGCTCTTATGAATCTTAGGGATTCCAAACATGACAGGCATTTTAGGACAGTTAATATCAATATAATTGTACAAGTCTATGTCAATTTTTCCTGCCAGGAATAAGTCCCTAAAATAACCCCTAATCCTATGGATATGACCATTTACCTCGCTCTTAGAAGACTTTTCATAAGCATTAGTGTTCAACACACTAGCCATCTTCTCATTATATGTGAGGTTGTCTAATAACACCAAGCCCCCTCACTTATCAGGTTTTATTAGACGTACAGGTAGTCGACAAAACTCGTCCAATAATGTAAGTTGTTCCTTAGAAATATTTAAATCACCTTTATTTTCCTTACCATTATTATTACTAGTGAGGTACCTAAACTCTACTTCACAGATGTTCTCAAAAAGTTGTAGTGCTGCATGCAATGGTGGATTAAAAACACTGGCCAACTTCAAGGTCGATATACCAACATCACGCCCTCCAGTGTTTAAATTGTCCCCATCATTTTGTTGGTTAAACACTAATTTTAAGTTCATTTTCCTCACGAAACATTTTAGTTCTATAATTTCCCTAGCAATACTCCCAGATCTACTTGGGACAAAAGAATTGCCAAAGGCTAATAGTTCTATTAGTTGCTCATCAAGAGTAATGTCAGAGAAATTATAAATCTTAAAATCTCTGTTCCTATTGGTAAGAATAACAGGGCAGGCATCTGCAATTAGTGATGAAGTTGAATTACAAGGCAAAGACCTATCGGTCTCAGGATCCGTAATTAATTCTTCCTCCTGTTCATGTAAGGCCTGCCATTGCGTTGGCCTAAAATTTGTTACCATTACTATGATTAACTACTTTATTATTGGATCCTGAATTATACTGGTTGTTACCAGGCCCTCCATTATTTCTTGAAAAGCCTTTTATTCTATTGCTTCGCCTTGGTCCTGTATTAGTATGACCCTCATTACCCTCCTCAATAATGTCATCCAACCCACTCCTGTCGTCCACAATATCGGACGTCTGACTATCACTCACAGGACTTGGTCGGGCGACCTTAGGGCCTTTCAATTTAGGATAAGCACAATTGTTAGAGTAAGCTTCCCTATCTCTAACCAATTTTTTGTTTTTGTTAGCTTTCAACTTAAGTAACAAAGTATCAATACTAGATAAAATTCTACCGTAGTCGAATTTGTATCTAGTAAAGTCTAAATCAGTTTTTATATCATTATCAAGACTATTAATTTCATCCATTAATGAGTCCATATGTAGTGCATAATGCTTAATAATAAGTTCCAAAAGCTGAGTGCCCTGCTGTTGGAAAAGTGCTTCCTAATCAGTAAAAAAAGCCTGATCAGTTATTAGTCCAGATGGCACAAAGGTATTCCGTAAACCTTTAGGTATTAAGTTCTCACTAACACATTGCTTAAAATAAGCCGACTCCAACTGCAATTTTTTTAATTTGAGCAGTTTAGAATCGAACAACTTCAACTTATCAGCTAAACACACATTTCTGCAGTTTGATACTTCATTGCTGAATAGCGTACCTTGCTGTCCAAAGGCCAAGTTGGCCGTGTCCAATAACCAACCTCCCAAATCCGGTAAACCAAGATTTGTCTCATCAGGTCTATCGTTGGAGTTTATCATTTCAGTTCTAGCAGTCCGTAAACTAGGGCATTCGTTGGTGACGGCTACAGCATAGCTGGCTGGACGACCTACCGTTTCACCAACTCCAAGCCCATCACCAGTCAATGGAAAAGTACTGTCCGTGATGTTTGCTAGCCCCAAATTCATGCTGGTGGATGGTCGTTGTCGTTCCGGTTGTCCTGCCGGTATCCAGTCATCAAGACTGACTTGACTCGAAACAATAAGGTTTTCGGCACCGGAAGTTCCCGCTCTAGGCATCCTTATCGCGGCTTGCATGTCATCAATCCTTGAGTTAAGCTGGTCCAATCTCTCGGATCATCATTTTATATACAACTCATTGCGTTAACTACAGACAAATGTAGTAACTAGTAATTGTATGTTTTATATATTCTTCCTAATAGGCAAGCTGGTTCTTTCTATTTAAATGTATTTTACAGTTATGTTTTTTTACATGCATTTTTAATAAATTTTAAAATTTGGATAGAGAAATATGTATATTTGTGTATAAACATGAAACTTCACAACTGTGGGTTTTTCAGGAAATTGGAAGATGTCATTTCCTGAATGCCTTGATATATATGGAGTGCATTTTTTTGTACTTTATACTTCCTCTGAAGAAGCCACAGATTTCTGTGGTGAAAACGCTTTGTCTTTTTTTACAAATAAACTGCGTTAAGGATTTTTTTGTTGAGCCGTTTTTGCTGACAAGGACCTCGTTGGTGTATTCATTGGGTCGTTTAATAATTTTTTTCTTTGGTTTGTGGTTGATGTTACGAGGCGTCCTGTTCGTCTTTGCACTTACTGACTCAACAAATTATGGCAGGTGGCAATGAAAACACCAGTATTGATGTTGCCGGCTTACTTGCCGGACTATCCGAGAGATTGGACCAGCTTAACTCAAGGATTGATGACATGCAAGCCGCGATATGGATGCCTAGAGCGGGAACTTCCGGTGCCGAAAACCTTATTGTTTCGAGTCAAGTCAGTCTTGATGACTGGATACCGGCAGGACAACCGGAACGACAACGACCATCCACCAGCATGAATTTGGGGCTAGCAAACATCACGGACAGTACTTTTCCATTGACTGGTGATGGGCTTGGAGTTGGTGAAACGGCAGGTCGTCCAGCCAGCTATGCTGTAGCCGTCATCAACGAACGCCCTAGTTTACGGACTGCTAGAACTGAAATGATAAACTCCAATGATAGACCTGATGAGACAAATCTTGGTTTACCGGATTTGGGAGGTTGGTTATTGGACACGGCCAACTTGGCCTTTGGACAGCAAGGTACGCTATTCAGCAATGAAGTATCAAACAGCAGAAATGTGTGTTTAGCTGATAAGTTGAAGTTGTTCGATTCTAAACTGCTCAAATTAAAAAAATTGCAGTTGGAGTCGGCTTATTTTAAGCAATGTGTTAGTGAGAACTTAATACCTAAAGGTTTACGGAATACCTTTGTGCCATCTGGACTAATAACTGATCAGGCTTTTTTTACTGATTTGGAAGCACTTTTCCAACAGCAGGGCACTCAGCTTTTGGAACTTATTATTAAGCATTATGCACTACATATGGACTCATTAATGGATGAAATTAATAGTCTTGATAATGATATAAAAACTGATTTAGACTTTACTAGATACAAATTCGACTACGGTAGAATTTTATCTAGTATAGATACTTTGTTACTTAAGTTGAAAGCTAACAAAAACAAAAAATTGGTTAGAGATAGGGAAGCTTACTCTAACAATTGTGCTTATCCTAAATTGAAAGGCCCTAAGGTCGCCCGACCAAGTCCTGTGAGTGATAGTCAGACGTCCGATATTGTGGACGACAGGAGTGGGTTGGATGACATTATTGAGGAGGGTAATGAGGGTCATACTAATACAGGACCAAGGCGAAGCAATAGAATAAAAGGCTTTTCAAGAAATAATGGAGGGCCTGGTAACAACCAGTATAATTCAGGATCCAATAATAAAGTAGTTAATCATAGTAATGGTAACAATTTTTTAGGCCAACGCAATGGCAGGCCTTACATGAACAGGAGGAAGAATTAATTACGGATCCTGAGACCGATAGGTCTTTGCCTTGTAATTCAACTTCATCACTAATTGCAGATGCCCGCCCTGTTATTCTTACCAATAGGAACAGAGATTTTAAGATTTATAATTTCTCTGACATTACTCTTGATGAGCAACTAATAGAACTATTAGCCTTTGGCAATTCTTTTGTCCCAAGTAGATCTGGGAGTATTGCTAGGGAAATTATAGAACTAAAATGTTTCGTGAGGAAAATGAACTTAAAATTAGTGTTTAACCAACAAAATGATGGGGACAATTTAAACACTGGAGGGCGTGATGTTGGTATATCGACCTTGAAGTTGGCCAGTGTTTTTAATCCACCATTGCATGCAGCACTACAACTTTTTGAGAACATCTGTGAAGTAGATTTTAGGTACCTCGCTAGTAATAATAATGGTAAGGAAAATAAAGGTGATTTAAATATTTCTAAGGAACAACTTACATTATTGGATGAGTTTTGTCGACTACCTGTACGTCTAATAAAACCTGATAAGGGAGGGGGCTTGGTGTTATTAGACAACCTCACATATAATGAGAAGATGGCTAGTGTGTTGAACACTAATGCTTATGAAAAGTCTTCTAAGAGCGAGGTAAATGGTCATATCCATAGGATTAGGGGTTATTTTAGGGACTTATTCCTGGCAGGAAAAATTGACATAGACTTGTACAATTATATTGATATTAACTGTCCTAAAATACCTGTCATGTTTGGAATCCCTAAGATTCATAAGAGCATTAATAACCCGCCTATGAGGGCTTTGATAGATGGGAGGTCGTCTATCACATACCCTTGTTCAAAACTTATTACTAACATTTTGGACAAATACATCAAAGCCATTCCTAGTATATGTAAAGACTCGTGGTCTTTCTTGGGTAACATCAACGGTATTCCACACAATGGTGAAAACAACTTTTTAACCATTGATGTGGTAGACCTATACACTTGTATACCGCACCAGGAAGCGGTAGAGTGGATAGGTTCTATGCTTCAGTCTTTTGGGGCCTCAAGGTTGGAAGTAGACCTGGTTACGGAATTACTTGACATTGTCCTGATCTCCAATTATTTCACTTTTAATGGTGACTTCTTCCTTCAAAAACGTGGTGTAGCGATGGGCTCCCCTTGTGGGGCAGGAGTAGCCAACTACGTTATGGGGTACTGGGAGGCCAATATATTAAGGAAGATCCCTGGAATTTTGGAACCTGTTACTTTCTACACCAGGTTTCTGGACGACATTTTTATTTTGTTCAGGGGCTCAGAAGTAGAAGCTGCAGGTTTAGTGGAAATTATGAATTCAACAACTGAATTTCTAAAATTCACATTCAAATATTCAACATGTGAGATTGACTATCTTGACGTCAGGTTAGTAAAGGATCCTGTAAGTGGGGGTCTGAAGTCAACAGTGTTCAGAAAGTCCACTTACTGCAATTCTTTCCTGCACTTCTCCAGTTTCCATCCGTACCAACAGAAACGGTCTATCGTAAAAGGACAACTGGTGAGGGCAGGTAGAATGTGCAGTACTCTGATTGACTTCACTAAAGAATGTGAATTATTGAGGGAAATGTTTAGTAACCGAGGGTACCCTGATAAACTGTTGTTAGATCTGGTTGAAGAAGTGACTATCAAGAGAATAAATGTTTTTTATAAACCTTTATTATTCCAACAGGACCTTGCACATTCAGTTTCCACCATGACTGCAGTACCAACTGATACTAATTTGAATAATGGGGAGGTAGTTGCATGTACAACTTTAAGTGAAGAATGTGATTTCTCTTTGAGTTTCATTACTACTTTTAGTAGAAACTCTAAAGGGATTTTGGCCATAATACGTAAGAACTGGCATTTTATTTCTTCAAACTCCCTCCTGGTTGAAAAACTAGGCAATAAACCTAGTTTTATCTTTAAGAGATCATACAACCTTAAGGAATTAGTCCAAAGGGAGGTACCTCAAAACATATTCCATAAAAGGAGAGGTATGTTCAAATGCGGTTTTTGTAAATTATGCAATAAGGTCAGAATAGGTTAAACATTTATGGTCAGGGACAAAAAGTATTATATCCGTTTTACTTTAAACTGTGAGAGTAAATCTATTATATACATAGCCATGTGTGTTTGTTGCCAAGCGTTCTACATCGGAAAAACAGACCGTAGGGTCCGAGACCGAATGTATGAACACATGTATGCAATCAAGAAGGATAATAGCGATAATGCATTAGCAAAACACATAGGTTTAAACCCAGGTCACAGTTTTCAGTTTATGGCCATTGACCAAGTGCCACTGAAGACTAGAGGAGGCCCTTTTTCGTTAATCCTGGAGAACCGGGAACTAGAATGGCAATTACGCCTGGATGCGTTTAGGCACCCTGGCTTGAATAGTAACTGTAATATTGCCCCTGTATTGAAATTGAGGAGTTACCTTAGATAGACTAGTGGGGTAACACAGGTTTTTTTTGTAAGCTATTATGTTTGCAACATCGATTGTATAAAAATAGTGTAGCTAATGACTTCACTTGCATGCATAGGCTTATGTTTGAGTGTTATATGTACGGAACCCATCTTATTCTGGTAATAAATGGGCTCTGTTTTATTTATCCCTCTTTTTGGTGTTAAATAAATTTAAGTCATGATGGTTTTAGGTTTAGACAACATCATTTTATATACAACTCATTGCGTTAACTACAGACAAATGTAGCAACTAGTAATTGTATGTTTTATATATTCTTCCTAATAGGCAAGCTGGTTCTTTCTATTTAAATGTATTTTACAGTTATGTTTTTTTACATGCATTTTTAATAAATTTTAAAATTTGGATAGAGAAATATGTATATTTGTGTATAAACATGAAACTTCACAACTGTGGGTTTTTCAGGAAATTGGAAGATGTCATTTCCTGAATGCCTTGATATATATGGAGTGCATTTTTTGTACTTTATACTTCCTCTGAAGAAGCCACAGATTTCTGTGGTGAAAACGCTTTGTCTTTTTTTACAAATAAACTGCGTTAAGGATTTTTTTGTTGAGCCGTTTTTGCTGACAAGGACCTCGTTGGTGTATTCATTATCAAATCTTAATAATGACTGTTTATACATAACAGGACTTTTCCTCCATGCAGATCTCAGTATAAGCTCTTTGTCCATAAAAGAAAGAAATTTAACTACTATGGATCTTGGAGCTGGTTTAGAAGAAATAGAAAGTGGCTTACCGATAGCTCTGTGTGCCCTTTCTATCACATAACATAAGCCTTCTTTTAGTCCGAGAACTTCAGGAAACCAAGAGTTCAAGAATGAGATAATGTCGTCACCTTCGGATTTCTCTGGAAGACCAAAAATCCTTATGTTTGTCCTTCTTTCTCTATTCTCTTTATCATCAACTTTATTTATTAACCAAGTGTTCTGTTGTAGCAGAAATTGAGTATGTAGTTCACTTTCTTTTAACCTCCCATCAACATCACTTAAGGAAGTCTCAATGTCTGATATTTTTATTTGTTGCTGTTGTAAGATTTCTTTAAAAACTTCTGTTTGTTTTTGGCAGTTATCCTTAAGACTTTCTAGATTTTCAGTAAATCTGTCCATTTTTAGCGATAAGTCCAGCAAAGTAGCAGATATCTGTTGCATCTCTTTTTTTATAATAGAGTCTGAGTGTGAATTCTTGGAGTTACTCATCTTCAAACAGTTTGGAATGTCCTCTGTAGTATTTGACAGGAAAATTTCAGAATTTTTTCTTCAAAATTGGTAGTTTTGTTATAAATTACTTCATCTTCAATATTTACCCAATTTTTTAAAATATATTTAGTTTTTCCTGTATTTTCTAGTATGAGTATGAAGAGCTCAAAATCAAGCTGCTCTCAGTTAGCCATTAGGCTCCGCCCCCAAGAGATTTCTTATGTAAATATTGATTAATGAATATTGGTTTTCTGTAGATGTTGCTAATACATTTCTGTAACTTAAAGTCATAGGTTAAATTGATGTCCAAAAAATTCAAATCTTGACCATAACCACTCATAGTGAACTTTAAAAATGCTGTTGCATTGTTCAAATATAACAAAAACTCACCAAAATCTTGAATGGTACCTTTCCAAAGGAAAAACAAATCAGCAATGTATCGACGATAGACCGAAATGTTTTTTTCAAAGATACTATTGACAATAAATTTGTTTCCCCAATTTGCCATCACTAGATTAGCAAAAGCTGGGGCCACTCCTGCCCCCATGGCTACCATGGATGTCTGCTTGTACAACCAATTGTTGAAATTAAAAAAGTTGTTGTCTAGTACAAGCTCAATAATGGTACACACTGTATTAATTTTGGTGCTTCCTAGTTCACTATTAGTGGTTAAGTATTCTCTAAGGTATTCAATACCTATTTCTTGTTCGATACAAGTATAAAAAAAAGCAACATCCAGAGAAGCAAAACAAAAGGGCTCATTTCAAGTTTTAAATCTCTTAACAGCTCCAGAAGGTGCCAAGAGTCTTTTAAATAAAACCTAGAAGCTTGCATAATGGGATTCAAGGTATACTCTAACCATATAGAAAGTGTTTCTGTTTTAGACCTTGCAGCAGATATAATGGGACTAAAGGTGGGATTTATACTATTTTCTGAATTTTTGGAATCCCAAAAAATACTACCATACTTGGATGCTCAACCTGTAAACATTTATAGCTGTCATAACCTAGTTCCCCCTGGCAAAACAAATCAAAATGACATGTGTCCAGCCTTAGGTAATGCTTTTTTATAACAGCAATATCCACTATATTTTATGTAGTTTCATCCTTCAACATATCTTCTATGGATTTGATGTAATCACACTGATCCGTAATTATAATCTTACCCCCCTTATCTGCCTTCATGACCCTTAATTGCTTATTTGTATGTAATGCCTGAAGTGCCTGGGCTTCAGAATCACTTATGTTTCCAATACTTTTTGTCAGGTATAATATTCCTAAATCCCGTCTCACACATATGTTGAAAAACTTGAAGTGATCCTAATAAAGGTGGATTATATGTACTTGCTTTTTTAGGACCTAGAGTTTGTCTATCACAGTTGACATCTTGCATAATGTATTTTAAATTAAGCTTCCTCAAAGTCAACCTAAAATCAACAATTCATTTTGCAAGATTCATGGAATTTCCAGGAATGAAAGAAACCCCCTTCTTTAAGAGATCAACAAAAGAATGGGGTAACGGTACTTTGGAAAGGTTTAAAATTTCTGTGTTATAAAATGAATGATAAGGAACAACTACCATTTCTTTGTGTTCCTGCCCCTTCCCTTTTTTTAACAAATCATGGAACTCACCAAGTGTATATTCTTTGACACTGTTCTGTAGCTCAGTAGTGTAATTATCTATAGACTGCATAAACCTTGTGCTCTATTTCTAACAAATTTATGTGAATAAAAGACAAATTCTTTCTGGGCTCTCAATAATTTTGGAATTTCTACATACTGCCTATTTTATGCTTCTCTTCTTCTAGAAAATCAAAATAGAAACATCTTTGCCTCCTTTCTCAACAACAAGCAGAAATGCAGCACACTATATTTAGCCTTCCTTGGTGAATCTGCTTACAGTGTGGAATAAACTAGAAATCAGGGTTCAAAGGTTCTGATTTTCTGTTATATTTCCCGCCAGTCTAAAATAAAGTCTATGGAGTTGCATTGAGACAATCCCAAAGGGATGCAGATGAAGTACTTTTCCACTGAGAATTATAATTCTGTACCTCCAAAGAGATAAACTATTAAAAACAAATGTACTTATTCACTTCTGAATATATACTTCTTCATATATGGTAACATCTTTCTCTTCTGACACAATATCTTGCCAAAAGGCTTATTAAATAGCAATGAGACACTGTGAATGTGACCTAACTCTGTAAGGTATATACTCAGACTGACACATCTCTACAAAAAATGGGTACCACATGACTTGACTTACACATTGGTATAGGTAATTAGCATTAATGCTATAAATTCCATTTTCTGCATGAGATAGATCATTGTTGTTATTTGGTTAATATACAGTATTGTAGTTGATAGCTTTCTTATCAGTGAATGCTTATGCATTACAGGTATAATCTCTCTTTGATGGTATTATGAGAAGCTGCTCTAACAAATTCCTTCTGTCAGATAAACAGGCCACATGTGCACAAAATGCCAGCTGTGGTATTTGCATATTTGAAGTACTTGCACATTTTACTATTATTTGTTTCCTTATTGATTTCTAATAAGTAGTACTGTATTATATACTGAGGTGAATGTTATGACAGATATCATATGTCATGGTTGTGTATTTGGTCACTCCTTCACCTCCAAATAGTCATGTCTAGGCAATGGATTCTTTATCTACAATGACATTTTCCTCTAAATTGTTCATTTTTTATTAAAATTTTCATGAAACTGTTGCCCTGCAGAATGTCTGCTGCTAGGTTGTGTGTACTTAAGTGGTGCTTTGTTTTCATCACTGATCATTCATACATGTTTCATGACTTATTATTAGGTTCATAGGTAGGTACTAGGCTATCGGCCCAAGGGCCTATGTAAGCCTAGCCAACAAGGTTCCCTGGCTTACGCCACCCAAGAAAGTTATTTATTTAGTTAGTTAGGTATTGTCATTTCTTTACTGAGAAGGTCTGACTGGGATCACAGGGTATCCATGTTCAGTGGAGGCCCACCGAGAAAAGCTCCAGGTTACATCACAAAAACACTCTACAGATATTCTAAGGACATACACACACACACACACACACACACACACACACACACACACACACACACACACACACACACACACACACACACAAACATTAAATCAGTAACTAGACCAGACCACAACTTACTGTTTTTGCTCCTAATAACATCTGGGACTTCATCAGAGTGAGACAGTTAGGATTAGAAATTCATCTTACAAACCTTTTGTAAAGAGAAGGATGGACTTTTTTAAGGTTTTAAAAGATGAATTGTTAAACCTGATGCAGAATCAGCTATGACTGAGAAAAGCATTAAAAATTCAAGAGACAGTCTTGAAGTGTGAAGCAGAACTTAAGGATGAGAATTTTTCAGGTGGCAGATTGATTAGTTGATGCAGCTTTAAAGGTGAATTGCACTTGATTGGCTCACTCTGATGAAGTCCTGGATGTTATTAGGGATGAAAGTGCTAAGCTGTGGCCATTGTGCTTTACATTAACATTTTTTCACTAACGTGAATACAAATTGGACTATTTCTTATTAACTTTTTAGCAGCTGCATTGTGGAATTGGAAATTGTTTTATACCTTTGGTTATTCTGAGCATTGTGACATTGAACTGGAGATATGAGACATCCGCTACACTTCCTACCTGGTTTGGTTACTCTACAAATATTATCCATTACAAAATTATTACAAGAGACATACTACAATACAAACTCACATTGACATAATAAATTCAACATTTTACAGTAATAAAGCATTTTGTTTGCAAATATTATAGGCAGTAAAAATACATTTTCTATATGAATAGTGTGCCTGAAATAATGGGGGGTGGAGAGTAGATGTTATGAAGGATACCTGTCTATCCATTCCTAAAGAAAACTCATGATGATCAATAGAGTAAATTTAAATATCAGAAATCTGGAAATGCTATCAGGGTGTTATTACACATATGTAAGAATGATCAGAAAGTAGTTAATCTTCAAGAAGAGTCACATAATGCGGGGAAAAAGTTGTTACAAGAAAGAAAGAAAGATAATAATAAAGGAATAGATATGGAGAGGATAAGGTATATGAGGAAGGGAAAAGGGGAAAATACATTAGGGGAAATTCAGCTTAGGGTACAGTTGGAGCAGAGCCAGGAGTTAAAAAGAAAGGCTTTCAGACTATGTTTAAAAGCATGAAAGTTAGAGTTTACTCCAATGCTAAAGACTGGGGGCAGGATTCACGAAGGCTTGCACGGAGTGTAAGAGATGTGCAACACTCCATGCAAGCCTCGCGATCCAGGAACAGCCCTAAGCTCCGTGTAAGAGACCAGCTAAAACGTCTCTTACACGGACTGGGCGTGGACATGCTAAATACCTCACTTGCATCCGAAAGGTATGCAAATGAGGTATATTAGCGATCCACGAAGCAGAAACCAGTCCGTGTAGGAGACGTTTTAGCTGCAGAAATGTACTCATCTGACAACTGAGTACATTTCTGCAAATTCCACAATGGAGCGATGTCAGCTCCAAAAAAAGGTTGCATATGACTCAGGCAGCATGCCAATGGCCAAATATGTGGCCATTAGCAACATAACCCGATGCAAAAATATTAAAAATATAATTTTTTTTTCGGCGATCGCTGATGTTTAAACCCAGCGCAGCCCCGCGCAAACGGGCTGCGCTGTATAAAACCATAAAAAAGAAGGTTATAAACCCACAAATGTGGGTTTCATGCAATACATGGAATGACAATGCAGGGACCAACAGACCAAAACCAACATGGCCACCGTGTATTGGTTGCTAAGGGGGGAAGCTGAGTCTAAGACATGTAACTAAGCATTAGTAGGCAATCTCATGTAAATGAGGGTTCGGATACTGAATCTCACAGTCACATACCAAATGAGCACAGTCTGAGTAGTGCAAGAGATGCAAAAGGGGGAGGAATAGAGTAGGAGATAGGTGACATCACAGGGGGGAATGGTAGAAAGAAATGCAGTTCATTGGAGGCCAGTGTAACATGACAGATGACAGGCACAGATCATGGAAAGAGGTGTGCCACTAGATAAGTCATGGAAAGTCAAGAAATGGAAGGTGTACACTGTTACCTACACCAAAGTTTCTTGCTGGCCGTGCATGCGCACGTGTGCGTGCCATGAAGCACGAGTAGGACAGTGTGTGCGCGTATAAGGCTGTGTGAGCATGTGGGAGCATGTTGGGAGATGTTTAACACTGTTTGCGCGGGTGTGCACACTTGTAAGGCAGGCTGAGTATGTTGGAGGCTGTTGGCAGACGTGTAACAGTGTTTGCGCTGCTGTACACGCGTTTAAACCCGAATAAGTAGATTCTGAACCGTGTAAGCACGTGTGCGCGCGTGTAAGCCACTGTGAGCATGTTTCAGATAGTATGCACGTTGCTCCCCCCTGAGGAAACAGAGAGGAAAAAGGAAGCAACAGAATTAATAGGAAGCTAGCAGGGATAACTGCTAAAGCTAGCAGGTGAAAATAATTAGAAGCAGGCAATTACACAGGCAGAATAGTAGCCCAGCCCAGCACTTAAAACTCTGCAAACAGTAGTGCAGGATGTTTCTATTAAGAGACACTGCAAGACAGGAGTAAGCTAATAGAAGTGAAAACTGAAAAAGCTTCACTCAGAGCAGAAATGTTAGGGGCAGCCATAGCTGTCATAATGAGACATAGGCGACTTGCTGAGGGTGATGACAATGCAGATGGTGCCAGACAACCCACAGTGAGGAGACGGAGAAGAGTGTACAGACCCAGGGTCACCTACCATGGGTTACATGAGCTGGAGATAGTAGAGCGCTATAGAGTGGACAGAGAGCTCCTGCAGCAAATTGTTGAGCTGTGCAGGCCATGCCTCACACACAGAACCAACAGAGGGGAACCCATCCCAGTGGAAACCAAGGTATGTGTTGGCCTAAGAATACTAGCAACAGGTACCTTCCAGAGACCAACTGGCGATATGATGGGGATATCACAGGCATCAGCCTCCAGGGTACTACACCAGTTCCTGGATGCCATGTCAGCACATGTCGGTGATCATGTATATTTCCCCAATGCTCATGAGGTATTGGCCAGCAATATGCGTCTCTTCCAGCAAATAGTGGAATACCCTGAGGTACTGGGTGCAATAGACTGTACGCACATATGCATCAAAGCACCAGCCGGTGAGCAGGGTAGGGCCTACATTAACCGCAAGGGCTTCCCCTCCATCAACTGCCAGGTCGTGTGTGATGCCCAGGGCATAATAATGAATGTGTGTGCTGGCTGCCCCGGGAGTTATCACGATTCCCACATCTGGCATTTGACGCAGCTGTACCAGACATTTGCCAATGGGGACATCCCACACGGACACCTAGTGGGGGATGCAGGTTATGCACTGGAGCCGTGGCTGATGACACCCATCAGAAATGCACACACACCTGAACAGGAACGCCATAATGAGGCACACGCACAAACACGTAATGTAATAGAGCATGTGTTTAGGCTGCTCAAGTCACAGTTCCAGTGTCTGGACACATCTGGTGGTGCCTTGCAGTACACACCAACTACATGTACCCAAATTGTTATGGTATGTGCTATGCTACATAATATGATCCTGCGAAAACAGCTGCAGCAGGACCAGCATAGGGCCGGACCATACAGCCCCCCACCATTGCCAAGGCCATCACAGGCAGAGCGTGACTCGCAGGAGGAACAACCTGAGCCTGCCCCAGTAGGCAGAAGGAGGCGTGCCCAGTATGCCCTGGCCTTGGCAAAGAGGCAACGCATAGCACATACACTGGCTCAGTAGGAACCCTGGGAATGATACCCCTCTCTGACTCACTCATATAGTAACAGGGATGCCTAACATGACACAACCTGCTCTCAAACATGTACAGGGAGTGTAGTATGTGCATCCAACAGAGGCAGCCCTGCAGCACCACCTGAGGCATGATTGCCATGTGTTAAGCAATGTAACACCATCTAGTATATGCAAACATGAAGACCCTGCCTAACATCTCACCCTCACCAAGCATGATGCCACACTATGAAGACAAGAAGATCAAGTACAATAATTGGCTGAAGTAATGCAGTCAGTCAAAGGGGAGTCAATGTGTTACAGGCTGGGAAGATATGCAGAGTTTGACATGATGCACCACCTGCTAGGGGTGGCATGCACCTATCATGCCATGTCCCATGGATACTGGCAAAGACTGTCAGTACCCACAGCATGCCCTGAATAGGTAAGTCTCAAAACACAAACCCAACCTCATAGGTTCTACAAGGGATAGGAACATAGATGTAATACTACCCCATGACAGAACAAGCTACAAAAGGAGGATGACTAGCAAGAAATGGCAAGGATAACCACACCCCCATGTTAGTACCACAACAAGAAGCAGCATGGAGTATCCATGGTCAAATACCAATGGCTAAAACTGCCTCGCAGTATATAGCCTGCTGCAGACCACTGTCCTAATACCAGGAACAGCACCTGGCCTATGTCGGAATACATGAATATATCAAGCCCCCCAAACCACATTATATTGCTCGACTGAAAATACCCAGACATACACCGGTAGCATTGTACTAGCACCAACACAGTAGGAGAAAATTACCCAGATTCCATAAACCAAAATGCCCAGGAACAATGTACTACTCCCACAAGAGGGGTAAGCATACTGGATGTGATAATCAGCAACATGTGTACTGGATGGCAAGATGAGAAGTGTACCCCTCACTGGTAAGACCAGACCATAGAGTAATCACACTGGATATACACACCCTGACCCCAGTCCCTGGCTAGAATACCACAGTGAAAAACATGTGTAAAGTATAGGTTGCAGCCCTCAAAACCGATGTTGAATCCACAAAAGGCCCTGTGCAAGTGCAGAATATGGGACACACCACAGAACATGTTATACAGGCATTCCATGAACACAGCCAGGAATGCTTGGAGTATGCGACCACAAATAACAACAACACACAATGCCATACACGCAGGCATCTGGCATGCTGGCCTCCAGCCATTACCAAACCATGCAAGAGAATGAGGAAGTTACCACATGATAGAGCAAACATAAAAAGGGAAGTAATCACTGACCAGTAGTATGGCAACAACATATGTCCACACATACAATCCACTAAGTCCAGCCACAACAAGTATAATCTATGAATCCAAAGGCAATGTGACGCCAGTACCAAGTACACAGACAACCACAACACCCCCCAATAAATACAAACATATGTGATAGATGCATCCATGTATCCAAACCAGAGGTTGAGCTCCAACAACTCAGTACTGTGAACACTAGTCAGGAGGAGAAGGTAACCACATACACCACAAACCCAGTCCCACATAGACCTACCACAACTGTAAACCAAACACATAAACACAGACAAATATTCCCGGAGGCCTTAATTACAAACACACCACACCAACAGAAGCCTCCAAAGTAGATCACAAGCAACCACAACCTTCAAACATAGCACATGCAACGAATAGTACGCAAAGCTGGTGTGCCAAACAGTCACAGGCCTGAAGGAGAAACAACATGCCTGATACAGATGTAATAGGTGTCTGTATAGGCAGACACACAGCTGTCCCACTCACCAGACTGAACAAGGGAAAGGGTAGAGTAAGCTGCTTGTAGGTTGCCACAAAATGCCACTTAACACAAGTACGCAGGTCACCCCAAAGCAAGCAGAAATATGATGCACTCAATGTCCATGCTGGTGTGAATTACCTGAGATGTACCTCCCTGGTCAACATCAAATGAGACATGGATGGTCCCTCCGAGTATGTACCCCAGGGCGGGATGACACTGGCTGTGTGCAGCATCCAACCCTTACCAAGAATGATGCCACAGTACAAACACTGAATGCTCATGTTTAACAGCTGGCACAGTTACAGCTGTCACTCCAAGAGGGTGTAATGTGTGTCTGCTTGAGATGTCAAGCATGACAAGCCATGCTGCTGTTACAGGGATGACTGTCAGCTGTTACCCATGTGCGTCTGGATACTGGATAAGGCCTTTGCCGCCTCCATAGAGCCGTATGTAGGCAAGGCCAAAAAGACTACCCACCACCCTAGAAAACATAAGTGGTAGGAAACATAAGGGTAATGCTGACCAATGCCAGATGTGTAAACTGCAATATGCATGCCCCTAAGGCACTTCCCATTATGGAGAACATTGATGCCTATCCAGTGACAGACGCCTGCTGCAGGCCTATTGTTAGCACACCAGCACTACTAGGTTATACCACATACCATGTGTTATGGCCCCAACACCTGCACCGAGACATCAAAGGAGGGGGAGTATCCATATGCAGCACAGACACCCATATAGACAGGTAACTGACAATGCACAAAGCAGTGGACACCACCCATGTGCACACAACTGTAGTCAAAACTGCTGTACAGTCTGTAGCATGTGACAGACGACACTCTCACACACAAGAACCCCACCCAGACATCCGAAGACACTGGACAGTATGAATGTCCCACCAAATACCAGACAAGGTACACAAAGTACCACATAGGTGTCAAACCATTATGTATGCAAGGCGTCTTCAGGGACCTAGGGACACAGGTCGACATTAATCTGTCATGTGACAGCCACAATGCCAATGCGGCTATGAAGACTGTTGATACTGGACACTGTATCATGAAAGGATTCACATCAACATCAACAGAGGTCACTGTGCCAATGTACTGTTCCCTTATCAGACCCATAATCTAGTACAATGACTCATATGGGATGTACCGTATGTGACACCTGCAGCAGTTCGGAAGACCTCATAGTTAACCCACCAACAGGATAAAGGGTGTGAAATATATGTCATATGCTGCCTGGCTGTAGACACCCCAGCTGACTGCAGTCACACACACTGCCTACACAGAGGCATTGTATGTCTGTTGTACTAGGCCATGTCCAACAGAGGAGTAATGGACATGCTACACCACAGGAAATCAAAGCCATTGGAGCTGTGAGAGTCACAGATGTCAACCTCAACACATAATGAAATAAGATGTGCTGGAGGGACAGATACATAACCCATAGGCTCCCCACACCCAGAAACAGGATCCCAATCCATGGTAGGCAGAGTCCCTCACTGACACCCCTCAACTGGAATATTGCCAAGTGGATGGATGACCGTACATGTATACTGGGGGTCCCCACTGTGTCACGACCAGACAGAGGCACAGTGAAGAACCTCATAAATGGCCATAATTGAACATAGCAAGTGGGGGCGAAAGACACACACACTCTAGCTAGGCTTACTAATGGCCTAGGGTGTCTAGCCTACTATGAACCCATGAACCTATGAAGATACAAAACGTACAGAACACTAAGGATAATCACAAGGCTTACCAAACTGATGGTAGGAACCATGTTGGGCATCCACAGATATGCTCCAAATCACACAGATATTACAAACAACATACCAAACACACACACATATTGCTAACAGACAACCTGTCAGGTGCAGTGCAAACACCCCCCCGAGTGCAAAATACCTATCCCAGCAGATGGTCCCCTGACATTGCAGATGCTGAGGTAACAGCCATCATCTGCAAAGCAGAACACACAGCAGCAAAGGTATGTGATGGTGTCCTGTGCTGAGGCCAACATGGACCCCAAGAGTAATGGAATGCAAAATCACACTACTGGCCAATGTCAGCCTTACCACAGGATATGTACCCAAAGAGCAGTGTACAACAACAGTGGTCCATCACAACAAAGGTGTTGCCTGAATGGATACTCCAAACTACCACCCCAGGATCCTGACAAGCTTGTTCTGCACAGCTATGGAAAGGATCAGTATGTACCACAGACAGAAGGCTAATGTGGACCTACTGATACTGGACCCTACACACTGTGGCTGTTGTAACTGCAGAACCAGCCCCTAAACATGTCTGACCCATTTGAAGCAGTCGTTAAGGTCATTGATGAGGGCTATGTGGTCCACACAGCGTAGCTGGACCGTGCACATGCTTCTAGACAATACCGTACTTGTTCAGTACGGATATGTTCACCAGCTTAAATATACACCCCTATGTCAGTAGAGGGGTTGCAAAGCAGACCAAGGACAGAACTGACATGGTCAGACATGCCGCATCCATATCAGACTACAAAGCGGATATGAGTGGCATCCCACAAGGCCTGGTCTTGGCCCCCCCACCCCCGTTCTGTATACATGTCCCATAGGTATAGGCCAACATGGAAGGACTGTGACTGAGCATGTATGCAGAGGAGTACAAACAGCGCACCATATCCGACCCCCAGCTGACACAAGCAACCCACAAAAGGGCCACCTACAAACAGACAACTGTAGCCATAGCCATGTCAGCAAGCTAATCGCAGAACTGTGTATAGACAACCACCGTGGATATACAGTAAGTGCCCACAAATTACCACACAGGTGTTAACCCATGAGGTACCTAACATGTAATGTGAGACCTGGGTACAAAAGGTGATAAATATCCTGCACTGGACAAACATGTGTCTGTAGTGTTCGCAGAAACATGTACCATATACCCACCCAAACATGAAGGCTGGCAGATGTAGTTAAGGGGAACTCACTCTGGCTCTGCAGCCATCCTCTATCAGCATCACAACTGACTACAATAGCCCCTGTGGGATATACCGCAGCAGACACCTCCATCAACTGTAAAGTCCACAACAGTACCCCACCAGGGGTAGCAAAGAGCATGAACAGATGCCATGTGTTGCCTGAGTAAACAAACTGCAGCCCCACACACCACCATCCTTCCCAGCTACAGGAAAGCTGTGCCTGATGTATGAAGCCATGTACAACCAGGAATGAATGAACATGTTGCACCTTGTACAATCTGAATGGCAGTGAGCTATGCACATGAGAGACCTGAACCCCAGCACTGACATACATAGGACAAGCTGTACAGAATGATCCATAACACAGAAGGCACCCCCACACTTCAGTAAACTCCTGGTACAGGTCAGCCAGAGTGCCACATATCGACACCCCTCAAGAGGCATCCTGATGAGTGTATGGGAGATGGTAGGCTACCCTGGGTATCACTGTTATGTCAGAGGTAGACAGAGGCACAGTATACCAACCATGACATATGTAATGGCAAACTCCAGTTACAATGTGTGTCGAAGGACAAACACACCCTGTGACTACCATCAGAAATGGCCTCACGGAACATCGCTAGTGTTTGCCAATGTCCACCCATGTTGTGGAATACACTAGCAATGTTGGACGAGCCTGGTGTAGGTAGTCCATATCTGAACATATTGCAACATGGTCATATGTGCACAACTGGCCCCTACACAGTCTGTTGTGCTCACTATGAAGATGTCAAGCAGTGATAGGACTAAAGCCCAGGATACTGTCCACCACAGTGAAAGTACCGAACCAGTACACTATACGGTACTACAGTGTTAGGTCATTATGAAAGTATGTTGAGAACTGTCTGCAAAGTATCCCATGCAATTCCTGCAGGCACAGTATAATCCTTGTTGTGGCAGACATGAATCAGTTGGCCAGTTAGTACACAACATGACACCCAACACACAATCATAAACGTGCGATAATGTCGAAGGTCACACACACCCAAATATGTGGTGGACTTCAGAGTGCAACATATGGAAAGCTCACACTGGGCATGCTCGCACACTTTGATAAATGAGGCATATGTCAGACAACATGCCATGGAAAGGCTGAACTGGGCATGCTCACACACTTAGGCCATATCTCCATGTAGCAGTTGGCCACACATATCTGGTATTTGTACGTGTCAGTCCAGGAACCAACCACAACACAGAAATCAGCCCAGTGCACACAGTAAATGACCACAGAGACATAAGTGATATAGTGGATCGCCGTCATATGCAAACATCTGCCACAGATACACAAGTTGGTCATAGGAACAGGGAATGCTATGGCAATAAAGACCTGCAAACAGTAGAACAGCACAACAAATATTGTGCATCCGACAAGTGAACATATGGGTGTAGAGGTCAATACTAGGCTTCTTGCCCCAGGGAATGACAGCTCAGCCATAGTGTGCTTGGCATCTGCATCCCCAGGATAGTAGGCTACCGTGCCACTGTAAAGTAGGTCACAGAAGGCAACATGTGAGGCTAGTGAGCTGTGCCTCTGTCAAGCAGGGGCACCGTGGAGGTCTCAGGGATTGAATGTGCTAAGCCACAGCCATGTTGTCGGTGTGTGCTGTGAGAGGGTTGCTGAGGATCTCTGACAGTAGGTGTCCATCAATAACAGACTGAGGGGAGCCCTATCTGCATTCTCTGGACGATTCCACTGTCAACACTGTGTTGTAATGAGTATGTGTGAATGAAGTGCCATGCTGGAACTGTCCACAGATGTCCTCCCTCTGTGGGCTACAGCTCTGCAATGTATTAGTTCACTCTGTCTGTTGAATGGCACATATATGGCTGGTGTACAGCTGACAGGTTCTTGTTGTGGAGCAGTCATGGGTATATGTGGGATAGCATGACCAATGCAAACTGTACACATGCTCATAGGATGCAATTGTCAAGGATTATGCTGAGTGGCCAGTATAGTCCTCCAGCATGGGTCCTCTGAAGTCATCCACCCCAGTCTACACAAGTGTAGAGTCTGCTTATGCTAAACACAGTTTGTGTGCAGTGACAACCTTGCCTGGGGGTGGAGATGAGATGTGGATGTCCAGGGAAAGGTGGGTATGGTCAGATATCAACAATGGTGGTCTACCTCTGGTGTGGAACAGTGAGTACCCACGTTGCAGATGGACAGGTGCAATATGCATTCACCCATGTGGCTGTGGTGTGTGGTTCTTCCATAGCACATGGACCCACAAATTGTAGTAGCTGTAGGGTAAAGTGGTAGAGGCCTGAGTAGTTCTCACACACAATATGCCTGTACCTGATGTTAACAACTGGAATGGTGTATGTGAATACCTGCATATCCTGGCACTGTTCCCAGGGAAGCTAAGTGTGTGTCCTGGATGTGGGTGTGGTGTTCTGGACTGGTTGTGTTGTGTGTTACAGGTCCTGTGGTCCCAAAGCATGGTATAGAACATAACCTGCCAGTGCGATGTGCATATCTGACCCTGACGTAGGTGGCTGCAAATGCATATATATGCTATCCCCCACCTGACAGGTAGTACTACATCTACATACCTCTGTAGAAATAAAGATGTCAGCACCCTAGAAATACTACAGGTGCAGAACAGATGCCCAGTAATTTGGATAGTGCGCTCTGCTAATGCGTCTCCCTCAAGTGTCATAATATAGTTAGGTAGGCATTCGAATCCTGCAAATGCTCAGTGTGTGTGTGGGTGAGTGGGGTTTGTGTGTGTGAAAGGCTGTGAGAGAGAAATGTCCCTTTTGGCAACTGGGAGAACACACTATAAGATGCACACTCCCCTTCCTAAACACAGATGATGTCAGCACCCTATAAGTACAGCAGGAGAAGGGAAGCCTCCTAGTAATGCGAATAGCGCACTCTGCTAATGCATCCGTGCACACTCCCCTTCCTAAACACAGATGATGTCAGCACCCTATAAGTACAGCAGGAGAAGGGAAGCCTCCTAGTAATGCGAATAGCGCGCTCTGCTAATGCATCCGTCTCGAGTGTCATAACATAGTTAGGTAGTGCTTTGAATCCTGAAAATGGCAAGTGCGTGTGTTTGGATGAGTGGGGTTAGTGTGTGTGTGTGCAAATATGTGTGAGGGAAATGTCCCTTTTGGCAACTGGGAGAACACACTACAGGATGCACACTCCCCTTCCTAAACACAGATGATGTCAGCACCCTATAAGTACAGCAGGAGAAGAGAAGCCTCCCAGTAATGCGAATAACGTGTTCTGCTAATGTGTCCATCTCGAGTGTCATAACATAGTTAGGTAGTGGTTTGAATCCTGCAAGTGTGTGTGTTTGGATGATGGGGGCTACTGTGTGTGTGCAAATTTGTGTGAGGGAAATGTACCTTTTGGCAACTGGGAGAACACACTACATGATGCACACTCCCCTTTCTAAACACAGATGATGTCAGCACCCTATAAGTACAGCAGGAGAAGAGAAACCTCCCAGTATTGTGAATAGCGCACTCTGCTAATGCATTTCTCCCGAGTATCGTAATGTAGTGAGGTAGGAGTTTGAAACCTGTAAATGGCATGTGTGTGTGTTTGGATGTGGGGAGTTTGTGTGTGTGCATTTCCGTATGAAAAAACATGTTAGTTTTGGCAATCAGGAGATCACACTACCTGATGCACATTACCCTTTCATAATACTGATGTTGTCAGCACCCTATAAGTATAGCCAGAGAAGAGGAACTATCCAGTAAACCGAATAGTGCGCTTTGCTAATGCGTCTCTTTCACGTGTCATGACTTAGTTAGGTAGGGGAATGAATCCTGCAAATGGCAAGTGTGTGTGTGGGGGGGTAGTAGGGTGTGTGTAAATGCAAGTGTGAGCAAACAGATCCTTTTGGCAAATACTACAATACACCAGATGCTGCATACTCCCCCAGTAAACACAGGGGATGTCACCACACTATCAGCACAGCCAAACAGGGCTAGTTGGCTAGTAATGCCAATAGTGTGCTCTGCTACTGTGTCTATTACCATTGTCAGAGTACAGATAGGTATGTTTTGGTAACCGACAACTGTCACGTGTGGTTGTGTCACACACTATGACCTTGTGTGGGTGTTTGTACATAACAATGCATGCCATTGCCTAAACCAGCAATGGCATTGCACTCATGATGTATGTGTGTGACACATACACATAAATACCTGTGACCTGCAGTAGTTACCATGTCTGACACATGCTTCGAGTGGATAAATGGTATTTACAATGTATACCAATATGACTGTGTCTTACTGTGCAGGGTCCGCACGTGGTATGTCTCTATACAGTGTGGGTGTCTATGGTGAAAGACCTACAGCAGGGGGTACACATCTGGTCTGGGCCATATAGTGTACATGTAGTCGATGTACAGGTGCTGCATGTTCCCACCTGTTGTGGTAGTGGTAACATGTCATTCCACTGAAATTCGGTGACCACATGCTGTGAACCCTTCAACTAGTGTGTTGTAGCTACAGTAATGCTCACACACAATGTTTGGCTGGATGCAGTCCAGCCATATAAACACAGTTCTTGAGACTGTCATATTGCCAGTGTTGTTATGGAGGATAGGTGGTCTTCCTGTGTATCGGAGGGTTGTGTGTGCCAGGCTATGAACCAGATGGCAGTCCGACACACTGTTAGCTGCACATGAGTAGGCCCTGATAGTTTGTGCTGTGCCAACAACCTGGAGGTGTGTGTATCTGTGTTACCTTGGGATACCACCCCCCTATCCATGTGTGTTACATGTGTAGAGGACGACAGGCATTGTATGGGGCATAACCTGTCAGTGATGGGTAACACCTGTGAGCCATGAATCATGAATCTGGTACTGCACAGACATTGCAGTTCACCATGCTGAGGGCAGTGTCTGGTGCATGCATCTTCCGGTGTACACTGCTGTTGTTATGTAGCAGCACTGTTAGTGTCCTAACCTGTGTGATACCCACGGAGGTCACTATGTAAACCCTGTCCTGCAGCATAAGGCAGTATGTGTGTACCAAGGAGATCTGCCATTATACATCGGGCCATGGGTGTCACGTGCAAGATGACCCTTGCACATCATTGTGGCTTCCCTAGCATGTAAGTACACGTTGACAGCCAGTGGATACCCTATGAATGACAGTGGAGACTGAGCATAATGTAGACATACAACACCCTTCCCACATATAGTGGTAGAATACCTGGTGAGGGTATGTTGGTAACCAACAGCAGGCTCATACTGGCCTGTGCCACATGCTGAGAGATCCTTTCTATGTTCCCTATCATGTAGTCCAGGGAGGTATGTCTCAGGCAGCCATAATGGCATGGTCAATGAGTGAGTCATATCTGTCTATGCCTCTGACTGACCTGTATGCATGTGTGCTGTGGTGGACCATAGTGCCCCTGAGGCATATCACTGTGACCTTCACCAGATACAGCCTGTTGAGCGGGACCCCAGTGCAGCACACAAGACAGGTACCTGACACATCTGTAACAGGTGTGTTGTGTAGCCCTACAGGCTGTGAGTGTGTGGCACAGGGGATGTGTGTGTCATGTGTGGCATGTGCTCTGTTCTGATGGAACATATGCCTGTGTGCCAGCTGCGGAGTTGTGTGATGCCCAGGCAGGCTGCTATTCTGAGTCCCCACATATGCCCCAGTGTGTTCAGCATGCTGTCAGTGCGTGTCAATGTCTGACTTGTATTGTAGTCACTGCAATATATTTTATTGATTTATTTATTTATCCTACATTTGTTGACTGGAATAGTCCAACTGGATGCATCTCCATTTCCAGGGGAGGCATGTGGAGACAAGCTACGAGGGTAGCAGATACAGCATTACATAATACTAGCATTACATATTACAAACAGATTATTTACAGAGATTACATAAGTAAGCAAGTCAAACATGTTCCACAGGTTAATGTTAGTCCTGAGCACAAGTCAGGATTAAATTAAAATTACACAGTAAAGTGGTTCACAGATTTTACACATTCGAGTTAGCCAGGCTTGATACATTGACATAGCCAGTTAAGTGACAAATGTTGTTTGAGTCTACTGTTAAAATGACCTAAGGTGGACAGTAGGGTAATATCAGCTGGAAGTGAGTTCCAGGATCTACTTACAGGGTTTGCAAAGAGAATCACCGGCTGTGTTATTAAACCTGCTAGTCTGAAGTAGTAATTTGTTAGAGGATCAAAGTGGTCTAGGATTGTTATAGGGGGTGATAATATTTGAAGTGCAGGAGTATTGTCTGGTTTATAGAGGATTTTATAGGCCATAATCAGTTGGTTATACTGTATTAGGCTGGGTATTGCAAGCCAACCAAGCTAATTTAGATTGATGCAATGATGTGTCCTAAAAGGCAGCCCAGTGGCAAACCTGGCAATGTGGTTGTAGCAAATAGAGTGTTTGTTAAGGACAGTCTTGTTCATATTCGAGAGTAGAGGGGATGCATACAGAAGGGTTGAAACAAGGTGTGAGCAAGCTATGGCACCTTTAGCTTGAGGGGCTAAGAAGACTTTAATTCTGTAAAGTGACCCTAGTTTTCTATTGATGGCTTTGATAATCTGGTTAACATGTAGGTCACATTTGAGATTATTGTCTATGATGACACCTATTAGTTTCGGAGATGGGTCAGGGGAGATTATTGTGCCATCAGTTGATGTTATGGTAACGGTGAAAGTGGTAGACCTACGTGTTGGTGAAATAACAGCAGTTTAGTTTATTTGGGATTTAGGATCAGACGATGTTCAGAAAGCCAGTTTTCTATTGTATTAAAGGTGGTCTGGGTAGCTGACCATAACTCTACTGGAGATGTGGCTGAGCAGATCAGAGTAGAGTCTTCAGCATATTGGATACAGCTGACTTTTGGGATGACAGTATAAAGGTCGTTAATTAAGATGGAGAACAGCAAGGGCCCTAGTATAGAGCCTTGTGGTACTCTGAGGGTGTTAGGTAGAAGGTTAGAGAGTTTGTTCTGCCAGAGGCCAGCCTGCTGTCGACCATGCAGGTAGGATTGAAACCATTGGAAGGCTCCAGTATCTAGACAGTGTTTGCAGGGTGTGGAGTACAAGTTGGTGATCAACCATATCGTATGCCTTGGAAAGATCCAAAAAGAGGGCTGAAGATATATAATTAGTGTTGCAAGTATGGTTTATGGTGTTAGTAAAGGCTAGGAGGCCTGAAGTAGTGCTGTGATGAGGACGTAAGCCATGCTGAGTGTCTGCCATAATGCGATTTTGGATTAGGTGGTGCATGAATTGTCTATGATGAAAGTTTCCATAATCTTTGCAAGTGGAGAGAGTATAGCTATTGGCCTATAATTGGAGAATTCAGTAGAGCTGCCTCCTTTGTGAAGTGGGATAACATATGACATTTTCCAGATGGTGGGAAAGTTTGATTCTACCATGGTTCCTTTGATTACCTTTGAGACGGGGTAAGCAATAGCATCATCTGCTTTTGATAGGTACTCGGCAGGGAGTTGATTGGCAGAAAGTGTAGTGGGTTTCACTGTTTCAATCAAGGTACGGAGAAGTGAAGTGGTGACGGGTTGGCAGCTGAATGCAAGTAGTTTTCTAGGGGTGCCACTTTCAGGACCAGGGGAGCTAGGAGGTAGATGGCTAGCTAGGGCCTGAAATGTCTCAGTAAAGAACTGGTCAAAACTATCAGAAACATCTTCAGGGGTATTATCAATAGTAGCAGCAGGGATTGGGGTTGACGTTTGTCCAGGATGTAGTATATACGACATGCCACCTGACAAGGTATGGCATTACTGGGTTCAGAGAAACCAGTCCCCAGATTGGCTGTGTGGTGGCATCCCACACATGTGTTGTACGTTCCTGGCCATGGGTGATGGCTGACTGCATACATGTGGCAGCTGTGACATTGACACATGACTCACATAAACCACAACTGGACCATAGAGGCGATTCACAGGTTACCTTTGCACATGCTACCCTAGTAGTGTGATTGCCGTGGTGAGTATCAACACATAGGGCCAATGGGGAACAACATACTGAAGGTGTGTATATGTGGGTGTACCGCTACTGTTTCATAGCACTGACATATATGACTGCACACGTGGGTAAATACCAGGTAAGACGTGTGCAATGTGTGGCAGGCAACGTACATGCGTACAGGACAGACAGTGATGTTCTGTCATGTGTAAAGTTGACATACGTATCGTACGCTATGCAGATGTCACTAGAAGTCTACAGAAGCACTGTAACTCTGCATTGCAGGTGTAAACAGTGTTCCAGGGAACCCCAAGCGAACATGCATGCAAACAAAGCTACAGTAAACAGGGCTGGAAGTAGTGCATTATACAACAAAGAAGGGGTAACAATAACAGTAAGTAACAATGCAAATATGCAGGCACTATCAACATGTACCCAGGAATACGCAGTGCAGATGCCCATGGTAGAACTGATATTATGTCATACTTATTTGTGATTTGGATTACATTGGTACTGCACACATATCTACATGCATCAACATCCACATGGCATAGTCGTTGTGGGCAACTTGACATCATTACTGTACATGTCCACCATTGCATATCACTACTTGCGTTCGCTTTCCCCCTGTGCTACCCATGTATGCGGCTATCTGTTGGCAACCTTACCACCGGCATGCAATTATGTGCAGCTGTTATACTTTGGTATGTACTATGGGTGCAGATAACAATTCAGGACATTCATACAGTTACTGCAGCAGGCATGCTGGGATAAACACACAGTCATAGCAGCACACTGTACTGTTACCAACATGATACTACTAATACACTTCTATGTAGTCACCCTGTGCATCAGCAACGTGTTTACCTGTTCCTGCAATGATGTTGGAGATTGCAGGAGGTGGCACAGTGTCATCATATGCACAGGGTGTGGATTAGGTATGCCTGAGTCAGCCACTGATACCACCAATTGACATGCATGTGTATGTGTGTTGGTGAGGGGCAGGGTTACGCTGTCACACCATCTCCCTGGAAGAGAACACAAACAGGATATCAGCAGACCATGTCAGCAATATATGGCACACATACTATACATGATACTCATGTGTAGTGATATACTACTACTCCCATATGTTGCATGTGTGTGTGTCGTGGTGGATACACAGGTACATGGCCAGATATCAGTGCTCAGCCAACACCTGTGCAACAATACCTGGCACATTCCACACAACATAGTAGCATGCCCCATCGGTCAGCACACACTGACAGGTGCAATGCACAACCTCATTCTGGGGGTTCATCCCAAGGTACTGTATGTGGGACACCATCCACTACTGTAATGTGGACAGAAGTTACTCGGCCTGGTTATACATATCCCACCACCACCACCAGCACAGTAGACTACTTTGATATGTATGTGATTAGACAGTTATTCACTTGCTGGGACTGAGATGGTATCCATGCAGCACACTGGGCCAGTGGAAGCCACAAGCCACACTGCTGACCCCTTTGCAAATGCTTACCATGGACATGCCACAGATTGCATGGAACTTGCGCACACATTTCTAACCCAGATCCTATGCACAAAGGTTAGGCATCCTGTCCGGTGGACCCCAGACAGAGGCAGATTGTATAACAATAGCAGGAGGCTACTGCAGGACAGAGCACATTCACATTAAGGGAAGGCATCTGTGGTCAGCACTGGTATTACGCTACGGTCCATCATAACAACAGCCACAGCCTACTCTGGGAGGGAAATTGACACAAACACTATGGATGACCACAAGGCCTTCTTCAGTTATGTTACACATATGGACCACATGCCTCAGATATGCTCTGTGTTAATACACACCTACTTAACATTCACCAAACACATGGATATTGGCAACAATCTTGCAGACATGTTTGGTGCACATATCCCCCCTCCTTCTCCCCCACCAGTTGAAATATTTATCACAGCTGGATGTAACCTCCCTATCATCGCACATGTCCAGGTGAGGGCCGCCCTCAGCAGAGAAGAACACACAGCATCACTGTGACCTTGTGGTATCCCTGGATGTGTGCTACCGGCACTCCGAGAGGACATACAACCGCATATAACACTGATAATTTATCTTGGCCGTACTACAGGATGTGTACCTGGACAGTGGCATACAGCAACAGTGGTCCCACACCACTAAGGCGGCACCTCGACTGACCCTGGGAATTACCACATCATATGTATAATGGGCCTGGTCTGCTAAGCTATGGAATTATGCAGTATGGGATGCATATGCAGTGACATCGGGTACCTGCAGGCACTTGTTCCCAACCAGTATGCCTTTGGGATGGGCTGATCCTGACTTTTGAACCTGGCTGACCTTTCAAAGCAGTCACTACAGCCATTGCTGGGCCAATGCACAGACAACTGCTGCCAGGATCATGGCCTAAGACTGATTGACATGTAATGTATGGTCATCCCCTTTTGGTGGAACTATGTACACACAACATATCACATGGACATACCTATGGATACAGACCTATGACACATTTGGAGGGTTCACAGTATGCACACTATTAACCTGCTACTTTGCATTACCTGTCCTTGTCGCAGCTGGTTGCGTTACTACAGCTTCTGCTTGCTGCTGCTACTGTCAGTGCTGACAGCTTCGGGTGACAGAGTCACAGTGTCTAATTTTTTTTTTTTTTTGCTCTCTCTCTCTCTCTCTCTCACTTCTCGCTCTCCCTCTGTCTGCTTACAGACAATGCAATGAATGTATTGCATGTGGGGAGTGTTAGCACTGGATGCTTTTGTAGGTATCTGCATAGGTCCATGTGATGGCCTCTGCACCAATTGTAAGCCAGCATTTGCTAATTGCATACAGCCAGTTGTGTATTGATTGCAGTTCTCACTGTGATTTCAGGTCAGTGCTATAAAACGGTATGTGGGATAGGCGTTGCCCTTTCAGATTGTGAGGGTGGGGACCATGCTGGTATGCTGTGGACAGTGTTCTGTGAGTGTAAAGGTTAGTATCTCTCTCATGATTCAGGCTGTGTTGTATATTCACATTTCTCCATTCCTCTCTCATGTTCCCTGTAGCAAGTGTGTATGCACATTGACTCCTACAACTATATATAGATATATATTTATATATATATATATATATATATATATATATATATATATATATATATATATGTACATATGCATACATATATCTATGTACTTTAACTGACCTTATTATCTACAAGCTGCCAACTAGCATGGTTGTTTCAGTTCACACACTACTATTATGGAAATCCAGTAGTTTTGACAGTAATTTTAAATGACATGCTTTGTGTACTACACATCCTATATTCCCTTTACATTCATCCCTACTATTACATGTTATATTTATTTTAGCACAATGCTTTTGTATAAGAGTCATGGCTTAGTGGTAGGCCGTACAGACTAGTGTTTCCAAGGTCTTGGGTTCGGGAATGACAGTGGGATTTTATTTTGCTGTTGAACTGAGTACAGGACCTGTCAATCAAAGTGACTAAGGCACTTTTAAGCAGTTGTAACTGGGTTAGCGCTGGTTTGCGCGGAGCTCACGCATGCGCACTGGTGGTTAGCTCTGCGCACACAAGCGCACACCCGCTTTAAACCGCTTAACGGTGCTTACTCTGGCGCACACCCGCGCTATTTTCTTTGAAAGAAAAGAAAACGGGGAGACAGGAAAGTGGTGAAAAAGGGGTCACAAAGAGCGTAAAACAGCAGGGAAACAAGCTTGGGATGTGCAGGAGGGATGTAGGTAAGGCCCATAGCTGCCCATTTCTTCATCAGCAACAGCTGTGCATATGTATGTAATTTGGTGTGACATTTGAAACCTTCCACCCCTGAGAGAGGTGTCAGGACAACAATAATACTTGTTGTACAGCCAATTGTAATTGATAGGTTCCATGTCCAGCAGATATGTGTGCGGAATGGGCAGCTATGTATGGGGCGTAATTTTTTTGTGGGTACAGATTGCCCTTTTTTTTTTTTCAGGTGAGAGTGGTACGTCAGGTAAAGGAAGTCGGTACAGCTGGGGAGGTAGGTTGGGTAGGTAAACAGACAAGACAAACAAGATGCATACAGGGGCGGTGTATGACACGTGTGAGGGGGTTACATAATTGACGGGGACGGAGGTTTGGAAATCCAGAGCCCATGAGCCCACAGATGGCAACAGTGGAACTGATACCCCCACCCAAAGGCAGTTGCCACTGTTCCTTCTCTGCCCAGGATGGGGCTGTGCTGGGGGCTGTGTAGGCTGGGCAACAGGCATGCCCGCTAGTTGCACCACCCATGCCTCGAGCTGGCGTATGGGCTCAAGAACAGAGTCCCTAATCTCCCTACGCACCACAGTCCGGATGCTACGGAGGGTGAGTGGTGGTTCTCCTCCGGCCACACTTGCAGAGGGGGGGGGGGCGAGCCCCATCCCCTGCAGCGCTTCCACCTGCAGGTGGCACAGGGCCACCGGAGGAGGGTCCGGACTTGGCACTAGTGCCAGGTGCACTCGCCAGCTGAGGTGGGAGAGGTGGGTCCACTGGAACCCGCCTTCCCTGTCATCCTATGTTTTGCATTATGTCATGACAGTTTGGGTTAGTGACATATAATACCATTCACAATTAGTTGTAACAGCATGCATTAGTATTCCCATTAACCAAACACCAAGATATTCATACCATTGAACAGCGTGCATAACACATGCATAATTTGAACAGAAATACACAGTCCAACAACATGCAGGGTTAATTGATGGCAACAGGCCATAAGGTGTGGATGTATGAACAGGGCAGTTGCATCAACGGACATGCAAATATATATGACCCAACAGGACAAACGTCCAGGGGTGTTAATTGTGATTGCACATACCATTTTCACGTGGAATGGGTTATATGTGGTTATAGGGTGGGGTAAAGAAAGTAATATTAACACCTTTGAATAACAATACATATGCTGTACATTTCTAATAGCTACAGTTATATACACACTACTGTTCTAACTACAGTTTCCTATATGATAACTATTTCAACTTGGTGATAGGACTGTTACTGCAACATTAATATACATTTTATTGTTCTTCATACACATTCATATCTAGCTTTGTTCAGCTACATCATCCTGCTACATTTGCTTTATATAGCTGTAGACAAGTGTGGATGTTTGGTATATCAGACAATCATCCTATCTGCATATTGCAGACTGAGAGCAACATATCCAGATTTTTTGGGATACACATTCTAGATGCAGCAACACTTTGAACAGATTTTGCTGTTTGGTTTTTAATCTCACATGCATTTCATTCTGTCTTGACTGCAGTATACTTTATTCAGGGGTTATTACTACTGTATTGCTGGATTCATGACACTTTCTCACACTCTCTCACTTGCTTTCATTTTACTATTCAGGATGTTACTTACTTCTAGGCTTTATTGACATGTTTTACCTGTAGTTATTACAATCCTTTCCAGCAGTCTCACTTCTGTCATGTTTCAGTATTTCCACAGGGATATATTTCACACGTGATTTCATCATCTTCTGCAGCTATACTTTTCAGCCTGTTGCAGGTTGTGTACTATTTTCTTACAGATAGGGCATTTTTATTTCAGAATATATGTCAGACAGTTTCATTTTTCAGTTTAACTTACAGCCTGAAACACACTTATGTAATCAAGTAATACTTGCAGACACTTTCACACTGTTACTTGCAGATTTTATTCCTTACTGACTACACTGCACTCTTTTGCTGACTGTCATACTTTTATATTTCTTTACAGTTACTGGTAGTGGATTACTGACCTGCCTGGTAGAGCAACCACACCAGCCTATCGCCATAGGCTCTGCGGTTCGCAGAACAGACACCTGCAGCTGTAATATAAATTAAGTAATATTGGAATACACATCTCCATAATATCAGCTAGTTTAATTTCTTACATACATAATTAAATGTTACTTACTCAGTAGTGGGGCGTTGGGTGTTTGCCGGGCCTCCTGGATCCAAAGGTTCAGTTGGTCCTGCTTGTATCTCTTCAGGTCCTCATGGTGGTGACGGACCTGCTCACCAGTCCTTGGAATCCCTGTGGCACTGGTGAGATCATGAGCCAACCGGTCCCACGCCTTGGCCCTGTATGCTCCCCAGAGGACCTGGCCCTGTATGTGTTGGGCCTCATGATTATGGACTAGGAGCCAGACCATGTACCTGGACTCCTCTACACCCCACCTCTGTGCTCGAAAGCAACTACCCTCTCCTTCTCCTGTCATTCTGCCTGCAGGTCAGTTCTACAATCGTTTATGTTGTGTATTCCCGCCTATGGGGCTTATATAGTCCGTTTTTCCCGCACATATCTGTGATTGGCCATTTTGGAATTGTATCAACTTCAGTAAACCTGCATTGTCATGCTCTAGTTTGTATTCATTCCTATATATTAGCTATTATTGCATTGAAAGATACTGCTGTCATGGCTTAGTGGTTCTGTACCTTGACTATGGTGTATAGTATCCTGGGTTCGAGCCTGGCCACTGCTTTTTATTTTTCATGACTGTCTAGACATGCTGAGGGGTGTACCTGTGTAAAGGCAGTTTTGATATGGCTTGCTCAACGTTGCCCGTCGGTTAGCTTGTTTGCACAGTGCGCAGCTCCGCGCAAAAGGGGTACGCTGCTTTAAGCCTCATTTTGCTATCGGCACGCATATTACGCTCAGCTCAGTTAGGGGCACATAGATTTAGCATGTTAGACCACTGCTCAGCTATGGGCACTCATTTTGCACCAGTTAAACCACTGCTCATCTACGGGCAGATGCACTCACTCTGTTAAACTGTAGCTCAGCTATGAGCACATCTGGCATTTTTTATTCTTTTGTTACCTCACATTTCTTCAATATAAATGGGCTATTTCATTACATTTTACATAAATTGTGGTTTTATGTGTACAAATTTGTCAGGGACTTGTTTCATGATTATTTTGCTAAAAAAAAAATTGGTGTTGTGGGGGCTCGAACCATGAATGCCTGCTCGTTCTTTATTCATCATAAACATATCAACATTTACAGCAAACAATAACAGCAATATGAGTATTGACTATTATATATATAAAACAATATTATCAAAACCACATTATGAAACTTATTATTTAATATATTGCTAAGCTTTATTCATCAAACACACCAGAAAGAAATACATATGTTAAAAGCAGAGACATAACTGAAATTAAGAAAAAACAAAATTAAAAGCAGAAGCCATATATGTAATTATATATTAAATATATGGCATATCCCATCTAAATATACAATATATCCATTATTTGGATAAAGCATAAGATAAATATTAAGCTTACCGTATATATTTAGACTTTATGAAAGCCCGTAGCTTTGAGATGTTATTTAAGCAATGTATTATTTTATCCTTATTCTCCTGTTCCATTATACTGACATCCACCAATTTTATGCTCTGTGTGATCCTGTTCCATTATCTGTAGTTCCACCATATCAAATAACATAAACGTGATAAGTTAATATGAATGGAATTTATGACGTGCGACCGATCCCAAACATTCCAAAGTCCAACAACAAACAAAGGATACAGTCCCAAAAAATAAAGTAGGTCTTCCTACAAAGTTAAATAAGTTCTAAAATTATGCTGTCTTCCAGTGATCAGGGTCTCGTTTCGATATGGAAAATCATATGCCGGAGCAACATCAGCCACAGGTATACAGATGGCCAAAAGCAAATCAAATTTCACTGTAAAATCAGAATTCCTCTATAAACCTAAATCCAAGATGCAGATATGCATTCAGTATTCGGCCTACATCCGCCAAGACTAAAGACATCCAACCAGGCGCGCATATCACTGGCCGAACAACCTCCAACCATACATCCATTAGCAAAGTCAGACACACTGCTTGATGTATAGCAAAGTCAGACATCAGACATATTGGTTGTAAACCAGGCTCATTTTCCAATACTTTGAAAAAACCTAAACGAGTCCTAAAAAGCGCTTTGAGACATTAACTATAAACCAAAAAAGAAAATACGTTGTTAAACTGTAGCTGGGCGGGCTGAAAAGCTGAACAAGGAACTTTGAATAAATTTGTAATTTTGAAAATGACAGAAATTGAGCCCAAGTTAATGATAAATTACAACATATTGTCATCGCCTGTCTCCCCAAACCAAACCAACCCGTTTGGTTCTTTGAGAATAAAGTAATCTGCTCTTTGAGAATGTTGTAACTTTTCTGTCGGAGGAGCTGCCTTCAGCAAAAGTTCTACCTTTACATGCTTCTCCTTTACATTTTTTTACATTAACTTACTAATTGCTTTACTACTGCATGCTTCACTTGATATCCCGAAAGTGCTTTGTTGGATTGATTTATCTCTTTTATCTATCCTGTTTCTTGCACGCTGCTTGACTTCCAAACGCCACCGCCACCGCGCTGCAGTATCCCGTTCTGTTGCATGGTTGGTTCATGGTGTTCCGCTTCCTGTGTGTTAAGCGATCTGTTTGGATGCAATTCTCGAGAACACGACCAAAGAAGTCACAACCAGAGCCACACGCCGCCTCTCAAGTCAGAATCTAGTCCCTCCCTGAACCCTGACCCTTTTGTTTCGTTTTTTAGATTTCTTTTCTTTTTTGTCTTAAAACTATAAAAAACGTAAAGACGCCGGACAGTATATGACATTTTCTTTGTTTTTTTTTCGCTGTTTACATGTCCCATCCCAAGAGTATTAAATTATGTAAGGGAGGAGGATTGTTCAACATTGTATATGTTGTGTTTTAAGGCTGGAAGGAGAAGGCACCACCCTGCCAGTCTTGTACACCCATAATATATTAACAAAGAAGAGAAATAAGCAGCTGGCTAGGTTAGCCAAGCAGAAACAATTCCTACAAACCTCATTGCATGAGAGAAATTACATAAAGCAATGCAATGAGAGCTTTTGTGTCTCTATAAATCACCAGTGTCCAATATTATTTTCAAAAGGTGTAAAAAAGTTGCGATAGTTATGACACGCATTATATGAATGGCTTTTTTGCCTTTTTTGCCATTTTGATATTCATGTCTGTCCGCGCTCTTAGCTCTGCGCATATGGCGGCAGCAGGCGCATGTTATGGTCGTGCTTTTTTGTGCAGCGCTTTTAGGGGCGCCGGCTTCGTTAGCCAACATCTCTACCGCTATGCTATTGCTTTCTGGCTTATTTTGCATATTTAGTTCTTATATGCTTTCCCACTGACTGCTAACTGTAGCTGCGCTACGGGCATGCCCGCTCAAACGAGCGCACTCATGGTTAAACATTTTTACAATTTAAAAATATATATAAAACGTGCTTATTTATATGTTTTCTGTTCATAGTCTGTGGGGGCATGTGTTGTGTTCTGTTTATTCACATTTCCGTGGACTCTGTCGTGGGTGTTTACTTTGGGTACTTTTCCTCTTCTGGGGGCGTGTCCGCTTACAGGGCTCGGCCTACGGACACGCCCCCTACTGTCTTACATGGACCGTGTTGGCCTTAAGTGTGATTCAGCATGCTCTCATGAATATGCAGAGCATGCTGACATCACTCCGTTTAACTGCAGCCTCTGTGTATGAGTTATAACTCTTACATGGAGGCTTTGTGAATCCTGCCCAAGGAGTTCCAAATTTTGGCTATAAGGCAGGAGTAGAGGCTTTTCCCTGCACTTTTGTTAGGTTTATGTAATGAAAGGAATTGTTTGTCTTCAGACCAGAGAGATTTGTTATGGAGAAGGGATTTTAGTGCTGGACAGGCTGATGGCTTTTGTACAATTTTATGTATTCTCAGTAGTTGCACGTAGGTTAGATGATTAGGATGTTCAAGCGACTAAAAAGTTTAAAGTGGTATGCAGTGGTGTATGAGGTAGAAAGCATTTGTTGCGAATTTTGCACTTTTATGATAACATATTCAATTTTTGCCTTTAGATAGGTTATTTATTTTATTTATTTATTATTTATTTTACATTTGTTGACCGGGAATGTCTGACTGAGCCAAAGCCCTTTTTCAGCAGAGACCCGGGGAGAAAAGCACCAGTAAATAGATATAACAGTTTGTCATTATTAACAGGTATTATACAGATGGAATAAGGCAAATCAGTTAGCAGGCTACAGGAGGATTTTTGAGAATATACAGATTACATTTTGTCATAATACTAGTATAATACATAGAATTATGTAATGGAGAAAACAGGTAGATAAATGTCAGAGCACTTTTTGAAAGTAGCAGTTAGAATAGAAGAGCAACATAGGAGTTGAATGTTAAATTTTGCAATTAAACAATCAGGAAGGAATAAAAGTTACAGAGAGGGGAAAAGGCTACTGATTAGTGAAGAGAGATAGACTGTTTTTGGGGTGGATTTGAGCATTGGCAGATCCATTTCCTGTTAAAATATTATTTTAGAGTTAGTTTAAACTGGTTGGGATGTGTGAGTGTTCAAATTTCGAAGGGAAGTTTGTTCCATTTGATAGAGGTATAATAGCTGTATAGGCTACACCCTGCTTTAGATTTTGGCTTATAGATTTTTAAGAGGTTTTGGGAGGAGCTTTAGAGGCTTCTTGTGGGAGAATATTGAGAGATGATACTGTGTAAGGCTGGACAGGAAGATGGTTGGTAGAGAATTGCATGTATGGTTTGGAGCTGTGAGAGAAGGAGTAGGTGAGGTAACTCATGCCAGTTTAAATATCTTAGAGAGAGACAGTGGTGATATCTATAGGAAAGTTGAGTTGCAAATCTAGCTACTTTATGGTATGTGGTCTCAAGTCTAGTGAGGAGAGAGGAGTTTAAGTTAGTAAAGATTTGTGAACAATTAGTTAGGTAGGGAAGAAGGTAGGAATGAGTGAGGGTTATTCTAGCTTCCTGGGTGAGAAAGTTTTTATTTCTATAACGTAGGCCTAATTTAAAGTGAGTATTCCTTATACAGTTGTTTATGCGGAGGTCAAATTTTAGTTGATCATCGATTGTGACTCCCAGTAGTTTTGAGCTAGATTCAACTACAATAGATAGGTTTTTCAATTAGTGAGAACTAAAGCTGCATAAAGCAGAGAGGGAAGAGGAAAAGAGTACCAGTAAATGCATTTCAAGTATTTAGAAAGTTATTTTCCCTTCCTTGCCTGTAAAGCATTCCTAGTTTTTGGTGTATTTTTCTGATATTATTGTAAATGTGAAGATCAAATTTGCATTTTCATCTATTATCATACCGAGCAATTTTATATGGGGACAGATTTCAATGTCTGTGTTATTTATGGAAAAGATTATCAATAGGATATTATCTTGACTGTTTATTATTTTGGGGTCAATAGTAGTAGATTTTATTAGGGTTTAATAGAAGGTTGTCACTGGTAAGTCAAGTCTCAATGCAAGAGATTTCTTCTTGAATTATTTGTTGGATATGTGACATGTTATTAGATGTGTATATGACCATAGAGGCATCATCATGTTAGATTAGTGAGGCTTTATAAGAGGCAGTATACAGGCTAGTGATGAAATTACTGAAAAGTAGGGAGCTGAGAAAGGAACTTTGTGAGATACCTGTAAGATTGTGTAGATACAGAGAGACAAGAGATCCATGCCATTTTACTGATTGCTATCAGATAGGTAGCACCTGGACCAATTGATGGTGGGGGGGGCAGTTCAAGGGCAGATTGTCATGGTAGAAGTGGAGAGGGAAAGACTGTGTTGAATGTTTGAGAAATGCCAAAATAAAGAGACTACAAGAATGTCTGAGTCTCATGCTTTATTTAATGGGTCTGTCAAGGATAGAAGTATGGGTGTTTTGCTGTGTGTGGGTAAAAATCTATGCTGAATGGAAGTAATGAGTTTGTTTTGAAGGAGATTGTTATAGCATTGGGACCTCAAGCAATGTTGAGATACCAGCTTACAGAAATCTTCCCTGAGAAGCATGTGTGAACAATCTTTTATGTGAATGCCAGTGACATAAAATAATGCAAAGCTGCATGGAAATACAATGCCTGGCTAAAAGGGAATCAGCCAATATAAGATAGTCATTATGAATAACTCCTCTCTTTATCAAGGCATAATTATTAATAAAAGCAAATATTTATGTTGAAAATAATTCCACTAATAATCAAATGTCGGACAACAGATGCAAACCAGCTATGAGACTTTGCAGTGTTTTTTAGAATTGTTAGCTCAGCTACTTGTTAGGAAAAAAATACAATGGAAAGGTCACAGCAGCCTGAAACAAGGGCCACACATTGACACACACTGATTAACAAAAGGGAATGGCTCTTCTATTAAAAAGTTGTATAAAACATGCATTAATCAGTACTTTTCTATTTCTATCAAAACATTCCTAAACTATATGTGTAAAGAATAAACAGAATGTAAAATACATGCTTTGTAAAATGTACTTATATGCTACAAACATCAAAGAATCAGGAAATGTATATTATTCAGTTTCATACATTATCTATAGAATGAATGACAGGAGCAGATGTTGTGCCTTGCATATACATGCTGCAGATTTTATATGAAGTTTTTATTAAGCTTTTGTATTACTTTGTAAGTTGCAAATTTTCATTAATTCTGAATTATTCAACAGTAGTAATGTAAACTGCAGCTGTAACAATAATAGTCTTTCTCATTAGAAATTTATGATTCATAGGTTCATAGGAAAGTACTAGGCTATCGGCCCTAGGGCCCATACAAGCCTAGCCAAAAAATGTACCCTGGCTTTCGCCACCCAAGAAAATTATTTTCCTGTGCCCCTGTCGAGCAGAGCTACAGAAGTGATCCCTGGGGTGAATTTCCCATTTCCCATCCAATTATCAAGATTTTTCTTGAAGAGTGCTAATGAGGAGCTCTGTTTGACATAGATAGGTAGTCTGTTCTAGAGTATGGGAAGTCTCTGGGACAGGAATCTATCCCTCCAGCATGTTCTGTTTATTGTGGTGACAAGGTTAAGGTCCCTAGAGTGCGTAGCTTGGAGGGATTGGGATTTCTTTAAGTGGAGCATGTCCAACAGCTCTGGGTTTGACATAGATTTGTATGTTAGGCAGAGATCGCCCCTGAGTAGGCGATATGTGATGGAGTAAAGCTGTAGTTTTTTGAGACGGTCTGCATAGGGCATCTGTTTGAGGCCAGTAATCCTTTTTGTGAGGTATTTCTGTGGTCTTTCCAGTTGTTGTAGATGTCTTGTGAGGTACATACCAAAAGGGGAGTTGTACTCTATAATGGGTCTAATGAGTGATGAGTAGAGGGGAACAATGACCTCTTTTTTTCTGGATGAGAATCCTTTTGTGATGAGATGAGCCACGTAGAAGGATTTCCTGACCACTGTGGCGATGTGATTATCAAAGGAGAGACTACTGTCCACCTGTGTCCCAAGGTCTCTTATCACATTTTCGGCATTAAGTAGACTACCAGCTATGTGGTAGTTCATGGGTACAGAGTTTTTACCAAAGGGGATGACAATACACTTTTTGGCATTGAGCTTCAGGCCATGGCTTTGACACTAGGTATCTGTCTCAGTGAGGCCCTTTTGTAGTTTGTCCACATTGTTAGGAGTTTCAATTATGGCTCCTAGTTTGCAGTCATCTTCAAACTTTGTTAGCCAAAGACCTTCTGTGTTGGCCTGCACTTCAGAGAAGTAGATACCAAACAGGAGAGGACCCAGGACTGAACCCTGTGGTACTCCACTTGTCACTGGTCTGATGTCGGATTTGGAATCCGCTACTTTCACAGTGTGGGTTCTGTCCATGAGCCAGTTAGCAACCCATCTTGTGACATAGGGATTTATACCTAGTTTAGTGAGCTTATCTATAATTCCAGAGTGGGGGATGGTGTCGAAAGCCTTGGCGAGATCTAGATAAGCTGTGTGAACCATTTTACCCACATCTATGGCTTTGGTGACTGCTTCAAAGAAATCAATCAGGTTTAGGAGACATGATGTGCCTTTTACAAATCCAAATTGAGTAGGGTCCAGAGTTTGGAGATTACCAATGTCTTTGTTTATGAGATCCATGATTATACATTCCATGGCCTTGCAGACCAGGCTCATCAGGCTAATGGGGCGGTGGTTCCCGGGGTCCGTCGTGGCTCCCCCTTTGTGGAATGGGATAACTGTCGCGGTGTGCCATTCAGTGGGTACAAAGCCTGAGGTGAGGCTATGATTGAACATGGTACTTAGGTAGGGTGCCAGTTCATTCTGTAGTTCGTGTAGAACACAGCCTGGGATATTGTCAGGTCCCATGGATGCTGTGTTCTTGGCTTTGGAGAGTGTGTTTTTTACCTGTGCAGCCATGATTATAGGAACTTTGCATTCTTCTGGTATAGAGATGGGCCCTCTACAGGGTGAGAGGGGGGTAAAGTTAGCACTGAACCTATCTGCTAGGATGTTCGCAATATTAGTTGGTTCTGTATATTTATTATGACAGACAATTAAGAAGTACGATCATATGATGACAAAGCAGGCTGAAGCAAGAAATGCTTACTCTGTACTTGCAACAAAAAAGGAAAACCTGTTGTATAGCAACTCTACAAAAATAGTCTGTTGTAACAGCATTTTTGAAAATAGTTACATGACTAAACTAGGGCACAGTGTATGTCTAAAGAGGCAGGACTGCATCTTTCAAGATTGTATAAAAAGTGTTATACTCACTAGTAAACTTTGTCAGTCAGTCAGTCAGTCAGTCAGCCAAGTCAGTCAGTCAGCTACACGATGAAATAAACTGTCTTGACCCAACTGGAGAAGCCTTGCTTGCTGATCATTTATTTTTCTTGTTCTTCTAACTGCCTGTATTTTTCCTCATAGGTGCAGTGCTCATACATACTTTTACAATTTTGGTGCCAAAACCCGGGAGGAAGCAAAGCAAAAACTACAGAAGTTGAAAAGTTGAAGTAAAAGGGAAAGGTTGACTGATAGAGGTCATCGGGTGAAGGGGAGCACAAACAAATCCTGACTCTGGATCAGTTTCCTCCATGAGACCCATCTGCAGGAAAGGGAGGTGGGAGTAAAGGCTGGCCAGAGAATTCCCAAGCAGGGAGTTCCACACTGCCGCAACAGGGTGAGGTCTTGCCTTTGTCTTTTGTTTATTAATGTATAATGCACTATTAATGTAGAATGCACTAAAGCTTTGTTGTCCTATAGTTAACTGTGTAATCTGTAACTTATGAGGCATGCACTTAAAGGAATTTGCACAGGAACAAGAATTTTAAATGTGGATGGCAAGGCATCACAGTTGTTAGAACCAGCAATGAGACCTGAGAAACTGAATTTTAAAAGTAACAGTATTAGAGACTTAAACCAAGATACCATACCAAAAAAGTACCTGTAACCAGATCTAGAAGAAGATATTTATTAAAATTTACAAAACAATTTCAAGAAAAAAAGTCTCAAGAGAAATCTAAAAGTGTTATTGAGAAAAGGTCTCAAAAAAAATCTGACAGTTTTGTTTAATTCTTTAAAAGCATAGAGATGTCCGATTCTAAAAAGAATACTCCAGATAAGGCTAAGGCAAGGTTAATTTTATCTCCTAATTTTCCCAGATTTGAAGAAGTTATAAACCAAGCAGAAAGTGCAAGTGGTAATAATTCACAGACAGGGGATGCACAATTTGTATTAGATATTATTTATGAATGGGTCAGTCAAAAGCAAAAAAATTTAAGGGAAAAAGAGAAGTCCTATTCATAAACTGCCTCCTTTGATTTATGAATTTTCAGAGTAGGGAAAACCATTTCAGAATGTGTGGATCCAATGTTTGTCCACCTTGGATGACATGCTTGACAAGCCATGCTGCTTCGCTAGAGACGGCTTGCACCTTTCACCCTTAGGTTTTCGAATACTGGCCAAGGCTCTTGCCACCCCCATAGTGCCTTTTTTAGGCAAGGCTCAAAAGACAAACCCACTGCCATAAATAGCACAAGTAACAAAAAAACTGAGGGTAATGCTACTCAATGCCAGAAGTCTAGACCTCAAAATTCATGCACTCAAAGCACTCCTCAGTATGGAGAAAGTTGATATATGTGCAGTAACAGAAACCTGGTTTAAGGCTCCAGAGAGCACCCCAGCACTACCAGGCTACAACTCATACCATACATTTCAGCCACAGAACCTGGACTGAAATACAAAAGGTTGGGGAGTATCCATATTAATCAAGGATACCCATACCTCCAGGTTAATGGCACAGCACGATGCTTCAGAGATCATCCACATGCAACTAACAATGGGCAAAACTGCAATTCAAATTGTAGCTTGCTACATATCACCCACCATGTCCCAAGACCTCCATTTTGCATTTCTGAAAACACTGGGAAATATAAAGGTCCTACCAAACACCCTAATATTGGGTGATTTCAATTACCCAGTCAGTAACTGGGAGAACTACTCAAGTACTAACTCCCTTGCCCAACATTTCCTAGAATTTATAAACTCAAATGCCCTGGATCAACTGGTCAACACTCCCACCAGAGGTAACAACATATTGGACCTGGTCATCACCAACATGGGTGACCGGTGCTCCACACCAGAGGTCAACCCCTTGCTGGTTAGATCTGACCATAAACAAATCACTTTGGATATCCACATTCTGCCCCCACCTCCGGACAAGGAAACTACCATGAAAAACTTTTCAAAAGCAAACTTCACGTTACTTAAGACTGAGGTGGAAAGTTTTAAAGCCCCCATGCTAAAGCATAACGCTGTCCAAGCTGCAAAATCCTTTACTAATGCATTCTATGGGCACCTACAAGAATGCATGGATTGTGCTATCCCAAGCAAAACCAAGACTCACTCCTCCAAGAAAAGGAAACCAGTCTGGTGGACTACTGCCATAAACAAACTATACAATAGAAGGAGGAAACTAAAAGAGAAAAGAACAGGAAAGAATAAAATCCCAAGAAGGGAAGACATCCTTGATCAGTATCAGCAAGAAACTACGATCCCTCATAAAATCATCCAAGGCGGGCTTCGAAAAAAATTATCAAGGACTCCAAGGATAACCATAAGGCATTCTTTAGCTATGTCAAGAATCTAAGTGGCAATACTCTGATCTGCTTGTAGTTAGTGTAGAATGGCCAAATTACACTAAACCGACTGATATTGTCAACATCCTGGCGACAGGTTCAGCACAAACTTCACCCCCCTCTCACCCCAAAAAGGGCCCATAACCATACTAGAAGAATGTAGAGCCCCTGAAATCACAGACACTCAGGTTAAAACAACTCTCTCCAAAGCCAAAAACACAGCATCAATGGGACTGGATGGTGCCCTAGGCTGCGTCCTACACAAGCTCAAAGATGAACTAACCCCTCACCTAAACACACTGTTCAAACTCAGCCTCCCCACGGGTTACATACCCATAGAATGACACACAGCAATGGTTATTCCACTCCACAAAGGTGGAGCCACAACAGACCCTGGGAACTATTTCCCTATAAGCTTGACTAGCTTGGTCTGGAAGGCTATGGAGTGCATCATCATGGAACTCATTAGCAGAGACATTGGGAACCTCCAAACACGGGACCCTACCCAGTTCATCTTTGTTAAGGGCAGATCATGCCTCCTGAACCTGGTGGACTTCTTTGAGACAGTTACCTAGGCTATAGATGAGGGAAAGGTGGTACACACAGCCTACCTAGACCTCACAAAGGCCTTTGACACCATTTCCCATTCTGGTATTATAGACAAGCTCACCAGCCTGAACATAAAACCCCCCTACATCACAAGATGGGTTGCCAACTGGCTCACAGACAGAACCCACATGGTAAGAGTTGCGGGAGCTAGGTTTGACTCTAAACCGGTTGCAAGCAGCATTCCCCAGGGCTCAGTCCTAGGACCCCTCCTGTTCGGCATATACTTCTCAGAGGTACAGGCAAGCACAGGAGGACTATGGCTGACCAAGTTTGCAGGCGACTTCAAACTAGGGGCTATAATTGACTCTCTGGCTGACACAGACATCCTCCAAAAGGGTCTCACTGAGATGGATACCTGGTTTCAAAATCATGGCCTCAAGTTAAATGCCAAAAAGTGCATAGTTATCCTCTTTGGAAAAAACAAAGTACCCACAAACTACCACATAGGTGGTGGTCCCCTAAATACGGAAGACGTAATAAGGGATCTGTGGACCAAAGTAGATAGTAATCTCTCCTTTAATTTTCACATTGCTAAAGTGGTTAGATAATCCTTCTACGTGGCCCACCTTATCATAAAAGGGTTCACATCCAGATCAAAAGAGGTCATTGTGCCCCTCTATTCATCACTCATCAGACCCATCATAGAATACAATGCCTCATTTGGGATGTACCTTACAAGACACCTGCAACAGCTGGAAAGACCACATAAGTACCTCACCAAGAGGATCACTGGCCTCAAATAGATGCCCTATGCAGCTCAACTGAAGAAACTCCAGCTGTACTCAGCTGCATACCACCTACTTAGAGTTGATTTCTGCCTGACATACAAGGCCATGTCCAACCCAGAATTGATGGACATACTCCACCTAAGGAAAACTTTATCCCCTTGAGCCACCTGCTCTAGGGTTCTAAACCTCACCACAACAATAAATAGGACATACTGGAGGGATAGATTCCTGTCCCAGAGACTTCCCATGCTTTGGAACAAGATCCCAATCTACATTAGGTAGAGCTCCTCACTAACACTCTTCAAGAGAAACCTTGATGAGTTCATGGGAAACAGAAAGTTTACCCCAGGGATCACTTCAGTGGCTCTGCTGGACAGAGTCACAGGGAACTAATCTAAGGTGGTGGCGAAAGCCAACACATTCTGGCTAGTCTTATAAATGCCTTCGGGCAGATAGCCTAGTACCTACCTATGAACCAAAGAATAAAAGAGATTTTGTTAAGAAAACAGTCATTCCAGCTCTCTTACAACAGTTTTTTGTGTACATTAGAACACAGGACAATAGAAGCTTTGTCAAAAAAATGTTCCCACTGACAGAAAGGTGTAGTAGAATCAGACAGACAGGTAAAAGTGACAGCAGATGAACTAAAAGCTTTACATAATGTAATTAAAGAAATGAACACCAAGGCCACATGCTCAAATTTGGGTAAGAGACCACTTAGATACGTATTTAATAGGTATAGGAGTTGCAGTTAGCATTACTATAATAACATTCTCAGGTACAAGAACTATAAACTTGCAAGGGTTGGGAGGAAAAATCTCTCAATCTCAAGTAGGTCTCCCTGTAGAAACAAAGATAGGGGAAGACACCTTCCAGCATGCATGGGTATCAGGTCCTCATCTACAAAACTTCATTGGAAATGACATCTTGAAACAAAGAGGTTACATTATAGATTTTAGTAACAGAGAATTGATTAAGGGACAATTGAATGAAGTATTATTCATCTCTGAAACATTGTGCAAATACAGTGTCAAAGGTCCAGGATAGTATGATTTAGTTGAATTATTAAAAACACCAAAGCAGGAGCTGGCTCAGCTAATCATTTGCTATCAGGATATTTTTGCTAAACATAAGAATGATTGTGGATAAGTCTCTGACTTTATTCTTAAAGTAAGAGGCAGTCCCAAGAAACCTATAAAACAATATCCAGTAAAGAAAGAGGCAGAACAGACAATACTGAATACTGTGAAAGCTTTAGAAGCTCAAGGGGTAGTGAGAAAGTGAATCCACCAGCTAACAGTCCATACTGGCCTGTACAGAAGCCAGATGGAAGTTATCATCTTACTGCTGATTATAGAGAACTTAATAAGGTTATACCTCATTCTTTGCCAAAAGTCGGAAGTATGCCTGATCTTATTGCTCAGGTTCAGGAAAAAAGAAGCATTTCTCCATATTAGATGTGAGTAATGGTTTCTGGATTGTTACTCTGGATAAAGACTCCTGATGGAAATTTGCTTTTATTGACAAGGTCAACAATATGCTTGGACAAGAATGCCTCAGGGCTTTCATAATGCTCCAAGAGTTTTTCATTATGCAATGCAGAAAATACTAAAACCACTAGAATGTAGACCTTCTATTATTCAATGAGTAGATGACATACTTGTAGGAATATAAACTGGAAGGCAACACTTAAATGCACTAGCAGAAGCTTTCCAAGCAATAAGACAAGCAGGATTAAAACTGAACCATAAAAAGAGTCAGTTTATGAAATATTCTGTTACCTTCTTGGGTGTCACAGTATTAGCAGGACAAAGAAGCCTTAGTAAAGACAAAAAGCAACTGATCAGACAGTTAATTCCAGTTACTGTCACATGGTTAAGACAAATCATGGAATCTTTGGATTTTCAAGGGAATGGATACCACATTACACAGGAAAAATAAAACTCGACTGATATGCTTAAAGGAAACAAAAAGGGAGATGAGCCTCTCAATTGGAATGATGAGTTGTGGCTTAATCTAATGTCAAGGAAGAAATCATTTCTGCACCCGCTTTGAGTGTCCCAGAAAGAGATAGAGTTCATCACACAGTTTGGACAGAATGGTCTAACTATGATGGCCATAGTGTTGCAAAAAAGAGGATCATGGTATCAGGTTTTGGGTTATTATTCCTGATCTATGAGTCTAGTTAAGAAAGGAATGACAGAATGTGAAAAGCAAGCCATCATAGCAGAATGGTGTACTGAAGTAACATGCCATATGATTCAGGGCTCTCCAATTGTGCTACAGACCAAGCATACTCCAGTGAAATACATGTTAGAAGGAAATCCAAAGAGCATGAATAATGCATGACTTGATAGAATCACTGTAATTCTTGCAGGTCAGGAAGGAGGAATCAGAATAGAAATCCCTTGGATTGAGTTTTTACCAGAACTGTTTAATTACCAAGGGGAATATCATGAGTGCCCTGACTTAGAAAATGAAGAGGAGCACTTAAGGGTGGGCACCCAAACTATTGAAGGCGTGTCAGAATTGTATACAGATGGATCCAGATTCTGGAGCTCTGAAAGAGAGTGTTTTGTGACAGGATTGGCAATATACAATGCAGAGACCAAAGAACACGAGAAGGGTAGTCTCCCAGGGGGACGCTCAGCACAAGGAGCTGAACTATAAGTAGTTAAACAAGCCTTGTTATTGCCCAGACCTGTAAACATTTATACAGACAGTGAACATGTAGTCCGAGTCTTAACATCATCTCTTCCCATTTGGGCAAGGAGAGGTTTGATTACAGCTGATGGTAAACTAATCAGTCATTAGGAAGTGTTGACAGAAATTTGGAGTTTGATAAAAGATGACAATCCTTCTACAGTGAGTATAGATAAGGTCAAAGCTCACACCAAAAATGAGGTGCACAGTCAGGCTAATAAAATAGTAGATCAGCTAGCAAAAGAAGGGGCTCTTGACTCCAAACAAACTTATCCAACACACAATGTTCCTCAATACTGGGCATGGGAAGTAAATAACAGAGAAGAAAAACAAAGATGGAAAATGGAACAAAATAGTAGCTCAGCTACTTGTTAGGAAAAAAATACAATGGAAAGGTCACAGCAGCCTGGAACAAGGGTCACACAATGACACACACTGATGTATTGTAACGGCAGGGAATGGCTCTTCTATTAAAAAGTTGTATAAAACATGTATTAATCAGTACTTTTCTATTTCTATCAAAACATTCCTATTTAGATTGTTTAGGAATATGATTTTGAAATGTATGGTGGCATAATTTAATGGCAGGGTTTTTAGTATAGTCCAGTTGATGGCTTTATGGTTATATGTATGAGAAATGGTCACAAACAGCATCTGAAAATGTACCAGCAGTCAAGAATTTATCAGGGTCAGAAAACAATATCCAGTCTGGAATGGTGCCTTTATCATATGTTTTTTGTATATAGTAGGGCTCTGAATGACCTGGGTGAGTCCACGTAAGTTTATACTGGAGATTATTAAGCTATGCCAGTCTATATTGATGTTACCTAGATGGATTATTTAATTTGAAATGGTATTAGATATCCACAGGAGAGTATCTTCCAGCATGGTAATATTACCTATTGGTATACAAAATATAGCAATGTATTTAATTTTTCTCTTATTCAAAATTAGGAAGGTGATAAGGATTCCTGCATTTTGTAAGTCTGGGATAGGTTCAAAATACCGAGCACTAGAGTAGATGCTGGGATAAAGCAGACATAGCCTTCCTGATTTTTTTTTTTGGTTCAATCAGTACTGATTATATTATATTGATGTGGAAGGAGTTCTGTATCTTTAATGTGAGGTTTAATCCAAGTTTCAGTTATTGCTCAGATGGCTGAGGTGTGGAGAGAGATCCAGGCATACAGTTCATTGAGTTTACTGCATATGCTTAAGTATTTATGTTAAAAGTAATGGGATTTATGTTTTTGATGGACCTTTGGCTATGGGAGGGAGAGAATCAGAAATTACACTAAAATAGCCTATTAAGGAAGGTGAAGGGAGACAAATTGAATAGTTACAGTGAGCTAATTAAGTTTTGTGGTTTTCTTTCTTGGGGCCTAGATTAGGATTGATGTCACAATTAAGGTCCAGTGGTTTTAGGAAGTGATAATTGAAGTATATTCTTTTGATTGTATGCTTATTTATTATACTAAGTTTTTGGTAAATGGGTTTGTCATTCAGGTATCTAATTTTAAAAAGGTTGGTGTTTGTGTAGTGATAGAGGTATGTGATATGATATGATGATAGGGATAGCAGTTTTGTTCTGGATTGTGGTTGCTTGTGGAAGAAATAAAACTGGTTGGATAGGTGAGATAGGATGTAAGGTGACAGGAAGAGAAATTAAGGTAATGCAAACATGATCATTTTGGGAATGACAATCCTAACACAGGAAGTTCTAGAATGCACTCCAGTAGAGATTTGCATAATGAGATTATGGAGGGTGTAGTAGGGAGGAGAAAGGTTAGTGTTAATTAGAGAAGCTGATTGGATAGTGTGATTGTTAAACAACTGAAATGAAGACTGCTGCACAGGACTGAAGTTGATTGGCTTAGTATAATTAAGTGGGTAGAGATGGATAAGATAAATGTAGAGGAGGTGGGGTAGGTGGAAACTGAGGGTAGGTTAGGGGAGCAGAGTAAGCTCAACTGGAGCAAGGACAAATGAAACTGGCTAAACCTCAGCCAAACATGATTCTGAATATCAGAAACAATTGCAACAAACATCTGCTAGGTAAGTGTTAATGTAATTATAGAGAAAAATAAAAGACCAGTTTGATATAAATGACTTCAGTATGCTTTTGTCAGAGTTCCATGTGGGAAGGAAAAAATTTGGATGCATGCCTGATGGGAGATAGGATAATGTTTTCTAGATCACAGCTTGAATTGACAGTATGGGTCATTGATCACTAAAGGGAACAGTAGTAGAACATTTAAATGCTTAATTGTTCAAAGGAGGAGATGCTGAGCATGGGTAAGAAAGCCATACCTATCAATACATAATGGTTTTAACAAGCCAGCAGTACATTATCACATGAAGTGTTTGCAAACTCATCAATACAGATGTTTTTTTTTTTTAACATCTTACCTAGTGGCATGCAAAGGTGTCCTTCTATTTATTGTGTGTACAGAGAAAAATATTTTTTTGTAGGCTGCAAACCGTTCTAGCAGAAGAAAAATAACTTTATGTGGAATGACAGGCAAACCAATAAGTTTTGCTACTGTGTGTAAGAGGCAAACTTGCAAGCCCAGTGGTACCTGAAAGTGTCAGTCTATTTATTGCCCAGACAGAAAAATATTTTTATAGGTTGCAATCCCCCAGCAGAAGAAAGAATTATTTAATTTAGATCATCAGTCTGACACATTTTTCATTGCACTTATTTTTTAGTTTACGTTTGAATTTAATGTTTGTTTAATAATACAATGTCTATTCAGTTATTTATTCCTGCCTGCATAGTACATTTTATATGTAGTTTATATAATTTCTCACTACTTTGAGTAACCTCTCTCTTTCTCAATTTAGTAGTAGATAGTTTAATATAAGTATGTTTAATAAGCAACAGATAACTAGATATGAAAACTCGTTTCTTTGGGTTAAACTACATTGTTCAAAATAAGAAAGCAAGAACACATCTTTAGCATTTGTTTAAAATATTTACTTCAAACAGTTAGGAATCATTCAGACCCTTATGAAACTTTCAGTGGGTAAACATAAAAATGGTATTTTACAAATCAAGTTTAACATTTTCCAGAAAGTAAAGTAATTACAAACAAAATGCTTACATTATGCAATATTATGAAATAATTTTGTGAATAATATCAAAGATGCAAAATGATAGACTGGGGCTATGTTACCACTGAAAGCCTCAATAATCTTGTCACATCAGTGGTACACTCTTCTTTTGGGTTTTAAATTTAAGTACTCAGTTTCTTTGCCAGGAGCTAATACTGTGACCAAAGAAGAGCCTCAAATATTCCTCTTTCTCACATATGTTCCAACAAGCTAGTGCAAAGCATTCTTTACTTTCCTCTTGAAGAAAGAAAAAAGTAGCAGTTTTGAGAAACACTGCAACAGAAAACATGAGTGCAAAAGATGAAATAAATCCCATGACAGAACAGAATATTTGTAAATTAATTGCAAGGAATTTAATTTTGTTTGGTATGTTGTATGTTAAACTGTCTGTCTTTGGTCACTTACCTTTTGCAGAATAATGTGGTGTCTGTAACACCACAATACATTTTTCCATCATAAAAAATATAATTGGCCCATTCTTAATAAAATCCTTCATAAAATCATATTTTTTCATATGTCAATGAAAGTTGAAATTACTGCTAATGGCAGGATGCAGCCATAGATTTTAATGAATGGGCAAGGGCGCATCCCTTAAGGTCAGTAGAAACATTTTCATCCTAAACCTATGGTAATGTCACTGCGAGATAAAGTAGATTGATGTGCCTGTATCATTTATTAGGACTTTTATTAAGAACTGTCTCACATACAATGCAAGGCTGGGAGAAGTACATCACAGCATTTAAGCTGCAGTGTGTATTGATGTATATGTAAGCAGTAAAGGAATGCATCATTTTTTTAAATAATTAAGTTAGAGCTTGTAGACATGCATCTTGTCCTAAAAGCACAAGAATATTATATGCACACACAGACACACACACACACACACACACACACACACACACACACACACACACACACACACACACACATACACACACACATCTATATCTATCTAGGTAAATATATTTACATCTTTATCATCTTTCTTTCTATCCATCTATTTATCTATCTGTATGCAAGTATATCCATCTATCAATCTATGTCCCAGTAACTTTGTTGAATGTTACTTTGTTCAACATCTGGTTAATCAACTCAATTTGGTTGACTAAACAGATGGTCGTCAGGCTTACAAGATTGATAATCAATAGGTAGGGGAATGTGCCCTTTTCCATAGGGACTATGTGATCTCACAGTTAGAATATATAAATAGCAGGGGGTGTGGGGGTGCAGGGATGCTTGAACCCCCTGCAAAAAAAATGTTTCTATATTTTTTTTTTTTTTAGGTTTTGCATATTCCAGGAATTATATATTGGCATGCATACTGTTAATCACTCTGGGTCAACATCATGCATAAAAGTAGTGTTAGATGACTTTAAATAGATACCTATATACATATATGTACTACATATGTAATGCATTCAATGTAGATAGAAATGTTATTTATGACAAAGTATAAAGAAATGAAAACTGGCTTAGATCTATAGAAGGAAAAGTCTCTTAAGCAAAAGCAAAGTTTTACAGTTCTGCTTTTACATCCACCAAAGTTTAAAAGAAAACTCAGGCACAGATAAGGTAATCCTTTAAATAGATCTATAGGTGTCCATGTTCATTTTTCAGTAAAATGTCCAACTGGTAGCCTTTTGGTCACAATACAACAGGAAATATTTAAAATAACATTGCAGTACATGCTCACATAAATAAAGAAAAACAAAATCTAAACTAAGCTTCACTATATTCCAGACTGTGTCTAAGAGAATTATATTGTTTCCTAGAAACTTAGAGCAAGGCAGATGTGATGAATGGTTCTTATTGTTGTCAGGTCCAAGATAGAATGCAGAATGCTCTGTCTCACTAAGAGACTTCTCAAATTAATATCTAAAATATTACTGCTGGGATAGCTTGCAGAATTACATCATTTCTGGTCATCTGGTTTCAAGTTCCTAGGCCAAACCCCCCATTGCTAGAAGCTCTCAGCATTTCACATCTACCTGTAAAAATATACAGACAGGGGCTTTTCCTCAGATTTTTGGCAGATGCTGGAGGAAATAATACAATTGCATTCCTTCATGCTTCAAAAGTAACAATTAGTTCACTCCAAGGATAATGCAGAAAGCTACCTAGTACAGACTCTATGTCTCTAGCTGCATTAAAAATCTGAGAGATATCATCTTTTATTGCATAGCCTATAAAGTAATTTAATTTTAGCTAGTTTTCTAAAGTTTACAGGACTGAAGTTAACCATCCAGTTTCCTCTGTTGACATATACATTTAAACAGTTACCATAGTGCATGTACATTTCTGTTCTCTTCCAGTTAGGCAAACTGTGGATACATTTTAAGCACAAGCACTTTACAAAATACCTTTTCAACACAAACATCTGTACAGAGCAGTTTGATATACACATGACATGCAGTTCTAATACATTTGTAACAAAAGCATCTTATAAAAATCATTTCGATATTCACCAGTAACATATAATTATTTATAAAATTCCAGCTAGCTGTGCTGACAGCATCTCCTTTCATCACATCCTGTTTTTTTCATTTTTCACCATGGTTACTAAACTGCCTATATTGCTGCAGGGATGTTGAGACTTTTGGTTTGTAGCCATGACTTCAAGGCTTTATCTCTAAGTTGCGTGAGATTTTTATTTTTAGTTAACCAAGGGGTTGGTTTGTTTTTACTCTTTTGTTTCTTAATGGTGCTTGCTCTGCCAGTATGCTTAGAAATACTGTATTAAATGTGCCTACTGCTTCATCAAGTGGGAAGAGTTTTAAGTGGACCCCAGTTGATCTGGACCTGGATGGAAATTAAAGTTTCATTATTGAAGTTTTTGAGGTTTCTGACTGTGTTATAGTAATATACCATGTGAAGCTGTTTGGGGTGTCTGATTATCTAGCAAAGCTGGTGGTCACTTTGGCTACTGGGTAAGGTGCCACTTGTGGCAACATTGTTTGGAGCAGATGATAGAATCTAGTCTAGGATGGATTCTTCAGACATGGTTTTGTTAATTCTAGTGGGAGTACGATTAATTCAGAGAAGCTATATAGCTGAATTGGATTTGTGGGTTATTTCTGGAGCTATCTTTTGCCAGTCTATGTTAACATCTTTTAGCAAGATGGTTTCCAGTCTTATATTGATCGATATCCAAGACAGGATATCTTCTAGGATGGAAATGTTGTTTCTAGATGATATGTATAGACCTATGATGGTCAGAGATTTGTGAGTATTCAATTTTAAGGAGTAAGATGAAAAGTTCAGCATTGTTTAAAGTGCTTATAACATCATGGTAAGTGCAGAGATCTAAAACATTTCTGTAGAAAAAAAACTCTGCTTTTTTGTTGGTGCTGTCTATTCTGAGTATATTATAACTTGGTGAGAGCATGTTTGTATGTTTGGTAATAGACTTTAACCAGGTTTCTGTGGCTATGAAGAGATCGATGAAGCAGTGGGCTAAACTAGCATGAACTTTTGTGATTTTGTTATAGAGGTTTGTTAGGCTACCAGGTAGTATTTTAAGTTCCAGGTGGTCCAAGGGGTAGTCTGTTGTTGCTTTGAGATGTTTTGGGGCTGAGTCACTGGGGTCTGAGGTTATATGAGTGGGTCCAAGATTGGCATGTGTTCCTTTTCAAGTATCATTTTTGAGTTAGCAATGTGACTATTGAAAAGCACTCATAGTTGGGCATTAGTTTATACACAATTATGGATATGTTGCTTACTTGTATTTCAGGGTGCTAATATAATAGATGTCATGTTGGCTGGGGGAGATATCAGAGAAATGTGTTGCAGTATTCCAGTTTAAGTACTGTGTGGTAGATGTTGGTAAGTAATTATGAAAGAGTAAGACTTGTGACACCTGGTTGAGAGGGTGAGTATAGTGGAAAATGCTAGTGATAGATGATAAAGTAATGGCATGTTTGGGATTTGGGAGTATGTATGGATAGGTGATAGTATGTGGTTGAAAGAGGACGGGGATGAGTTACAGGTAGTAGAGATTAATGGGATGAGTAAAGTAAACTAAGATGATAGGTAGGCTCAATAGGTAGATATGAAATTGACAGGTGGGATTGATAGGTAGCAATAGGAAACATGGATATGAATGAGGATGAGTTTATATGGTGAGAAGTCTGTTAACTGTATAGAATAGGTATGATAAGGAAAGGGAGTAAGAAAAAGTTACTTATTTAGTTCTGTATGGATGTAGACAGTTTGAGAGTGGAGGGGCATGATGTTCCCTCTCTGGGCTAGTAATCAAGAAGCCTAAATCTGCACCACTGACACTGTACAAAGATTGATACACTCAGTAGTTCCAGATGCAGCTCTCTATATTAAGCACAATTTCCCTTAACAACACACTGGGAACACACTCAGCCCAGGGTCTGGGTTTCTGTCTCTTTCTATATATCCAGGTCCCCAGAAAGGCCCCCCACTGGCAAAGCTATAGAATTAAGTCCTCAACCAAGTGTCCAAGCCAAGTCCTCCACCACTCTCTCTCTCTCTGTGAAACTAGTGCTTTGTGTCCCTGTTCCAAGTAGCTGACACACACACACACACACACACACACACACACACACACACACACACACACACACACACACACACAGCTGGAAAAGGCTGGCACAGGTTTAGTAGGTATGCCCCCTTCTGCCCAGACTATAATGTAGTTACTGTCACCAGATACTCCCAAGCCTCCTACAAGAGTACCCAATTATACTGAGTGAAATTAATATTAGTATGAATGGTAGTTTGACTAATGCAGTAACGCTTTTAGAAGTGGCCACAGTCACCAAACAGATATGGATACTTTCTAAAGGACCAGCCACAAAGAAAAGTTTAAATTTATTTAATAAAAAGAGCATGAAAATACTAAATATATATTTACAATAAAAAACAGAGTTTCAATCACAGGAAATATTAAAAATAACACAGGTAGACTGGTTCACACAGTTACAGAAAAGCAACACTTAATTAATCTTACTATATTTTCCTGAATGATCTAAAGATTTATTATCCCTTGGTCACTTACTAGTGCAAGGCAAGATGAAGTAGATGAGTAATCCTTCTATGTCAAGTTTCCAAAACAGAGTACCATGAGACTTTAATCTCACCTAGTATTAAACATTTAGTGATGGATTCCAGAATGACATCACATACATGTGGTCATCTGATTTCTGGTTCCCATGCAACCCTTAATTGCTAGAAACTGCCAGGATTTAGAACCTGTGTGTCAATAATGCGCACACAGAGACACACACACACACACACACACACACACACACACACACACACACACACACACACACACACACACACACACACACACACACACACACACACAGCCTTGCTAAGATCTACTGCAGCTCCTTGAAGTAATAAAACCATAAAACACTTCCCCTCTTCCTACATGAGTTAATAAACCATGCTTCTTACAGGCACTGCATTTCTGGCTTCATTCAAAACCATGAGATAAAATCTTATGGCCTAGGGCCAATAATTTAATTTCTTACTATTTTTAAATTTTAACTGCTTCAATTCCATTACCCACTGTTAAACCATATACATTTAAACAGTTACAATAATGCATGTACAATTATTTTTCTGTAAAGCAGGGTACACATTTGGTACATTTTTAACACAAGCAGCTTTACAAAAACATTTTTCAACACAAGCATCTGTACAAATTAGTTTGATATACAAATGACATAAAATTCTTTACAAAATTCCAGTTAGTTTTTTTGGAATGTTATACATCCACTGCCCTACTTCTCTTGACATAGCTGGCAATACCTCACATCATCACAATGGGTTTAAGCAGAATAGAGAGATAAGGGGAAGGGTGAAAGATGTTAAAGAGGAAGAGATGAGAAATTAATACTTATTTGATTGTAGTATATGACAGAAAATTATAGGGATGAAAGAAAGAGGATGTTTTTCTCAGGAATGACCTAGAGGTAAAGTTGGAGAGGGGTATGAGCAAAAGATAAAGTGCAAAGAACTGTGTGAGGAGAACAGCAGTTGGAAATGTTTAATATTTGATGAAAGTATGGAAAGAGGAGAATAGAGACAGCAGTGTTTTATGATAGTAATAAAGTTGTTTGGGAAGGTATGGAAAGTGGGTGTCACAAGTAATAGGTAAACATCGAACGTATATTGGTGCAATAAAGTGGGGTATGCTGGAATTCAGGGTTGGATAGGGGAGTGTAGTGGGCTTCCCACCTTCAGGCTAATTATTATGGAGAACAATCAGTTTATAACTGGAGCAGAGCAATTAATAAGGAGGCACAAAGCAGAACAGATTTTCTTTTATGTACTGAATGCAGATGCCAAGAGACTATGAAGATGAAGTAACTGCACATGCAATGTAATCTATTATTCATGAGAAAGGACAGTGGCCAACATAGTAGGTGGTCCTCTGAGTTCAAGGTCTACTTCTTTTGGGGGAATGCCACAACCACTTTCCAGCACAGGGCATGCAAATATTTGATTAGTTTAAGTTAAATCACAGCAAGTCTCTTCACATTAAACTTACTTACATTGTACAATGACAATATTCTCAGTGAAAACTTTCATAGATGTGTGCCTTGTGGCAGAGCATCTTCTATTTCAGGGTCATAATAGATGTAGTGACCACAGGCAATTGCACAATGTCAATATTCTCAACAAAAACTTTTGCAGAGTGTGCCTTGTGGCAGAGCTCCTGCTATTTCAGTGTAAGAGAATGATGTATGTACCGCAGGCTAGCTATTGATAGGACGCGTTTGGAGCAATATATCTGCCTGAAAGAAACAGCTTACGTACATTATGGAGGTCATTATGGCAGGTATTCATATTCCTGTGATGTACACATGTACAGTATAAGGCAAATGTGTGAATAGTAGCACTAAACCAGTATGCAAATATTTAAAGTGTGGACAATAGATGCTCATTTTGGAAGTTCTCAAATCTATAAAGGGACACCTATTTGAATTTGTGTAAACTGTGTTAAGAAGAATGTTAGTATGTGTGAAACTGACTCAACTCTGTGCACCTGCTGTACTTATCTATAAGTTCACAAATGCATTTGTATATTTGTGGCAATCAGCAGTGAGAGTTAAGATGTGTTAGTTTCTTGAGAACTTACCAACAAGAGCTTGTATTGATAAAGGCTCTGCTCCACTAGCAAGCAGCTTATAAAACTTTTAAGGCTATATATTCACTTTGAAGGTGTCCTTGAATGGATATCCCATTTTAGCTTTTATAAGTTAGGAAAGAGGGAAGATAAGCAGTTGGAAAAGGGGGAGAGAAGTGGCAAGGAATTTTTAACTGCACCCTGTGAAGCAGTCCTCAGACAACAGAGAGTGATTACTGCACCTTGTGAAGCAGCCCCCATGCAAGCAGGGAGTGGCAATTGCACCCTGTGAAGCAGTCCCCCAACAAGCAGGGGGTGGTGGCAGCACCCTGTGAAGCAGTCCCCAGACAAGCAGGGAGTGGCAACTGAACCCTGTGAGGCAGTCCACAGACAAGCAGGGGGGGACAACTGCATCTTGTAAAGCAGTCCTCAGACAAGCAGGGGGGGTGGCAACTGTATCCTGTGAAGCAGTTCCCAGACAAATAGGGAGTGGCAATTGCAACCTGTGAAGCAGTCCCCTGACAAGCAGGGGGTGGTACCTGCACCCTGTGAAGCAGTCCTCAGACTAGCAGGGAATGGCGACTGTACCCTATGAAGCAGTCCCAAGACAAGCAGGGGTGGCGACTGCACCCTGTGAAGCAGTCTGCAGACAAGCAGGGAGTGGTAACTGCACCCTGTGAAGCAGTCCACAGATAAGCAGGGGGAGGTGTTGATCATTCCCACAACTTGGGTGACTATAGAATAGGTGCCCCATGTTCACTTGGATCTGTCAAATGAGAAAAAAAAAGAGAGGGACAAGAAAATGATTCATAAGTACTTCATACAAATGCCTTTATTTCAAAGAAAAAAATGAGAGTAGAAATATTTGTATTCAGTGCTTGTAAATGTATATCTAATTACCATAGCAATAACTAGTGGTAATTATAGGTTTATTTACAGATCTGTTTGCACTGCCCAGTTTGAAATCCTTGGAAATGTCATTTCCTTAATTAATGAACTAAAGACCATTGGCCATTCAAACAAGGCTTAAAAATACATCTTTATTTACCACAATAAAACAAGCTAGTGCCTCAGATTAAGCCTTCTAGGTTTGAAGCCCTGTTCAATTATGCCATCCCCAGGATTCACGAATCCTCCGTGTAAGACTAAATTAGTCTTACACGGAAATGCCAGTCTAAGAGTAAGACAGCAGCATGCCATGCATATTAATGAGGGCACGCTGCCTCAACTCTAAGGCTAACATGGAGCGTGCACAATTACAGGGGGTGTGTCAGACTGTCGAGCAGTCCAAAAATCCATGCCCCTGCAAGTCTCTCAATTGGGAAATGTCAACTGACATGAGCGAGTCTGCTCAAATGTGTACATACCCAACATTACACTCCCCCACATTCTAAACCCCTGTACAATTATAAAATGTAAAACTTTTATTTATTTTTTTATTATTCCTGATATAGCTGCCCGTATTTGCACATGTTTGTGTGGGTTTGCCCATTGCTTAGCTACAGTTAGCAGTTTAGACATCGAAGAGGATAATAAGAAACTTATATGCGAATAAAGCAAAATAGCAATAGTGTAGTGGTAGAGCCTTCGCACAAAGAGGAGACATTCCCAGTTTGAGTCCCTCCACAACCTTTTCTGTTGTAAATATGTATATAAAAATAATTCCTGACATTTATCATTTAAATTTTAGTAAAAAGCATTGAAATGGCCTATGTAGTAGTGAACGAATTATATCTCTCTCTCTCTCTCTATATATATATATATATATATATATACATATATATCTATATATATCTATATATATATATATATGTGTGTGTGTGTGTGTGTGTGTGTGTAAAAGAAGGTGAAATGGTTATGCATACTGATGAATGCATAAGTAACGTATCTTAAGCAATGTGAAGCATTGCTAAGCAAAGTTTACCAATATTAAGCATATTTAAGTATAATTGCTCATAGCTTAGCACTGCTTTAACTAGCGCAATAGCTTTGCATGGAGCTGCGCATCATGCAAACTAGCATAAACAGAACATGTTTGCGCTTAGCTGCACAACGCGTTGACTAGCACAACATCGGGCAACATAGAGCACCGTAGAGCAACGTTGGGCAAAGTAGAGCAAAGTCGGCTAAACACAGCCACACCTCCTAGCTGTCTCTTGAATTATAGTAAAATACAAAGCAATGACAGGCTTCAAACCCAGGATACTGTGCACCATAATTACAGTACTGAACCACTAAGCCATGACAGCTTTTCATAAGTATGCACTTTCAAAACACACATACATATCAATGGAAGTTTACCCATTGCTAAGTAGGTGTGCCTTCAGCTGAGCTTTTTCAAAACTGGCCAATCACATATAAGTGTGGGAAATGATGCATATTTAAGCTCCATAGGTGGGAATACTTGCCATAACTGGTTGTAGCTCCCATCTGCAGGCAGTAATGGCCGGTGCTGGAGAGGGCTCTCATTTTCAAGCACAACGTTGGGGCATTGAGGAGTCAAAAGTAATGGTTTGGCTCCTTGTCCATAATCATGAGGATAGACTCCTGCGGGGCCAGTACCAGGGCACCCAATACAAAGCAGAAGCCTGGGAATGTCTAGCTCATGAACTCATCAGTGCCACAGGTGTCCCTCGAACTGGTGAGCAGGTCAGACACCACCATGCAGACCTGAAGAGATGCAAGGTGGGTAAACTGGACCAGTGGATTCAGGAGGCCCGTGTGATGGAAATTGCCCCACTACTGAGTAAGTAGCCATGGAATTAAGTATGTAAGAATTGCTATTCTAGTCTATACTATGGATAGGTATGTCTTAATATCACTTCATTGACTTCACAGCTGCAGGTGTCCGTGCTGCGAATCAGCAAGCCTATGCAGATAGGCTGCTAAGGCTGCACCACCAGGCAGGTTAGTAATTATCCAGCTTGTACTGTTATGTAAAATAAATGGGAGAGCCTGAAAAAAGTGTTTCAACATAATAAATAAAGGTATAATAATGCTCTAATAATTATTCTGCATGTATTGTTATATAAAATAAATGAAAGAGCCTCTAGAAAAGTGTTATAAGTCTTTAATAAATGTATAATTCCTGGAGTGTGTCTGTGTCATTTTCTTTGATATGTTGCTGTACTCTTGAATTATAGAAATAGTACTGTTGTATTAAGCGCTAACACACAGTTGGGTAGGCCCATATAAAGTGGATGAAGGGAGTGCCAGTAGCTTTTAAGCATATTTACAGTCCTCAACTGTTGGTTCATGCTCAGCATGTACAGGTTAATCTGGCACATGAGTAGCTTGGTATTGTGTTCCCCAGAAATGTCATTGTGCTGGCAGAAATGTAGGGAGCTGTTAACATATAACTGATAATTTCACCTAAACATATCTAGATAAGTATAGGAAAGTAGAGCTGTCAGTGTAGCATCTCAGCAGTAGTGTGTCTGAGCAACTCACAAAATATGTAGCAGTAACATCTGCATCCCAGACAGTTTGTATGTCAGATGCAGCCCATGTATGTAAAGATCTAGCAAAACCCATTCCCCAATTTAAGGACAATTGGGTAGTGTAATAATACATGTAGGGGACATATAACTGCAGGTAATAGGAATGTAGTGTAAACTAGAAGGATATATAAGTTGTTAATGGAGCTATCATTTTCCAGCCTACTGTATGTGCATAAAAATGCAATACCACACCTCAATGGGTATGTCTAATCTCAAAACATTTGTTGGGACATATGTCCTATTGGTTTATAAATATCTGCATTTATTTTGATGTATGTGCCCTGTTCAAATACCACAATATTGGTGGCCTGTTGCCATCAATTAAACCTGCATACTGTTGTAATGTCCACTGTTGTTCTATATATGCATGTGTCATGCTTGCTGTTCAATTGTTGGAACTCTGGTGTGTTGGGTTAATGGGAATACTTCTGCATGCTGTTATAACTAATTGGGAATGCTGTTGACTGTTACTAACCCATATTTTCATTAAATCCTCCTAAACATAGAACGTATGGGAAGGTCGGTCCCAGCGGACCCACCTGTCCCACCACAGATGGTGATGGCACCTGGCAACAGCATGTCTGATGCCCAGCCTGGGGCCTCCTCCTCTGTTGGCCCTGTGCCATCTTTGGTTGGAAGTGCTGCAGAGGATAGGGCTCACCCCCCATGCAAGGGTGGGTGGTGGAGGGCCACCTATCACCCTCCGAATGGTCCAGGCTGTGGTGCGTAGGGAGATTGAGCATTCTGTTGCTGATCATCTACGCCAGCTTGAGGCACGAGTGGCGCGACTCATGGGTGAGCCTGCCCCTCCTATGCAGCCCCCAGCCCAGCCACCCTCTGGGCTGTAAAGGTGCAGTGGTGACTGCCCATGGGTGGGGATCTCAGTTCCACTGTTGCCATCTGTGGGCTCATGGGCTTGCGATTTCCAAACATCCTTCCCCGTCAATGGTGCTCACCCACCACATGTCATATTCTGTCCCTGTATGCATATTGTCTGTCTTGTCTGTTTACCTCTCCAACCTACCTCTCCAAATATACCTACTTCCCCTACCCCACATTCCACTCTCACCTGAAAAAAAAGGGCAATCTGCTCCCAAAAAATAATTACACCCCATACATAGCTGCCCATTTTGCACACATGTCCACTGACACATTAACTGATATTTAATTGGCAGTACAACATACTTTGTTGTCCTCACCCCTCTCTCAGGGGTGGAAGGTTTCATATTTCCCTCCAGATGTACTGCATATACACAGCTGTTGCTGTTAAAGAAATGGGCAGCTATAGACCTTCCCTACACCTGTCCTGCACATCCCGAGCTGTTTTCCCTGCTGTCTTTCCCTCTTTGTGCCCCTTTTTCACCACTTTCCTATCTCCCCATTTTCTTTTCTTTCAAAGAAATGAGTGCAGGGGTTAGCAGGAGTAAGCACTATTAAGCAGTAGTTAGTGGGTTTGCGCAAGTGTGCGCTTGTTTGCACTTAGCTAAGCATCACGCAAACCCATGCAAACCCGCTCACAACTGTTTAAAAGTGCCTTAGTCACTCTGTATGTCAGGGCCCTTGTTCTGCTCAGTAGCAAAATGAAACACCTTTGCTAGTCTCGAACCCCAGACCTCGGACACACTAGACTGCATGAAGTACCACTAAGCCACAGTAGACATACAACAAGCTGGTGCTGAAATAAATATATCATGCATCAGAATGAGTGGATATAAAGGAAAAATAGGAATGCCATAACACAAAACTTGTTCTGTGGAACTTTACCAGCAGTTGTTGTGGAATTGCATTACATGACTGTGATAAGAGAACCAGCCATTCTAGCAGGAAATCATGTTACAGCAGCACTTTACAACCCACACACAGTATCATAGCAGGACAAACAGTGGCATATCTGATTAGGGCAGAGGACATACATCCCAACCATGACTACTTTTCAGGGATGTCCCTGATTTTGAAACATATGTTAGCTGTGTCCCTCTGAATCCCTCTGAAAAGTACTGACGTTAGGCAGAAAGGTGGGGTATTACACTTAATGAATAATGACAATAATAGGTTCATAGGTTCATAGGTTCATACTAGGCTATCTGCCCAAGGGCATTTATAAGCCTAGCCCATAGTTATGTGGCTTTCGCCACCCCTTTAGTTTGAATAAAAACTATGCCTATCATTTTGCTGTGCCTCTGTCAAGCAGTGACACTGAAGTAATCCCTAGGGTATATCTGCGATCTCCCATCCATTGGTCAAGATTCCTCTTGAACAAGGCCAGCGAGGTGCTCTGCCTCACATGTACTGGGATTTTGTTCCACAGCATAGGGAGTCTCTGGGTGATGAATCTGTCCCTCCAGCAAGTTCTATTTATAACCGTATCAAGGTTTAAGTCTCCCGCCCTTGTGGTTCTGAGGGATCTAGATTTTTTGAGGTGAAGCAAATTCATCAAATCTGGGTTTGACATGGCCTTATATGTCAGGCACAGGTCACCTCTGAGCAAGCGGTATGAGACTGAATAGAGCTGGAGTTCTTTCAGTCGGGCAGCATAAGACATATTTTTGAGTTAGACACCGCTTGTACTTCAGAAAAGGTGTAGTAATCCATATGCAGTGGTTCTCTCGAAGTCTCCACTTACTGTCTCTATTATTTTGAAGGTGTACTTCACTTTTACCTACCTTTCCCTGACTCTGTTCAAATATGTACCTGAGTGTTTCAGAGGCCTGGCAGAGGCAGAAACACACAGGCATATCAGCTTTTCTGCTGTTACACACTGCGCAAATAGCTTTGGAAGGAGTTCCACAAGCATACCCTTATGTAGGAGTACAACACTGAAATACCAAATGATGTAGCCATGTACTGATAGCAACTGACTGTAACAATGTCATTGTACCAGTGCTGAAAAGACTTGTGCATTGCACAGACAAAGAATAACAGGCTAACATCTGGCTATCATCCGGATAGGTCCACAGTCGGGAGCTATGCAGACAGACTACTTGCCTTGATAAACTAACAGGTACACAGCAACCCTTTAAGTCCAGCAAGATAACATTCACACAATAATACATAATGCTCTCTGTACATCTGCATCCCTACCCAAATATACAATATACCTGTGTGTTCAGGGTCTACCAAGGATGTAGGTAGGCATATCAAGTACTGGAATTGTCCAGTTTTCATGAGCAGCCTGTGCTAACATCAACACTAAAAAAGCACAAACTGTTCAGAAGTGAGTACATTAATATTCACAGTATAGCAGTTCACAAACAGTTCATGTGCCAAAAGAATACATCTCAATAACTACTTTTGTATGGCAGTTAATTGTATAAGTAGAAAAGAAACGACATACTTCCATGTATCTTGTGTTAGCATTTGCAGGGGTGAGTACAATTCTACACTGACAAGTGTGTACTGGAAGTGGCAACATTCAGGTCTGAGTACAACATTTAAAGAGAGAGAGAGACAGAGAGAGAGAGACAGAGAGAGAGAGACATTAATAGCAAAAGCAAACTCAAAAGCAAAAGGAACACGGAAATTAATAATACCAACACATACAAAGAAAAGGTATGTAACAGATATGTATTTACTGGCATGTAGTAGATGTTTTTGAAGAGTACTCTACATACTTTGAAACATCCATATGTGGCAGCATACGTATCTATGCACAGATGTCCAGCATAACTACTGCCATGGACAAATCCATGTGTAGCTGTGTGCAGGGGGGCATAACTGTGACATATGTAGCTCAGCATTAAATGTCAAACATCTGATCTACGTTATCTGTGTTCTGTACAGTAGTGTGGACAATGGCTGTTTGGGGGAGTAGCGCAAACAACTATATAAACATGGATGTGACAGAGTAACGCATGCATGATAGTCATATTAACATGTAGCTTAGCACTGGCAACTGCTGTACCAGGCTAGTATGCTAATCTAGCATTTGTAGCTATATACACACCCTCTAATATTACTGTGTGTTCACATGTGACACCTGTTCATGTTGCAGCAAGGCCCAACAGGTCAGCTGTGAGGTCAACAGTGTGGACCGTGTGTGTGTATGGTACACACATACTGAGATATATATATATATATATATATATATATATATATATATATATGTGTGTGTGTGTGTGTGTGTGTGTGTCAGATATATTAACATCTGTACATGTGCATAGAGCAAGGGACATACTTCAACTGTATGTGAAGGGTGGACATATATATGTTGGTGAAGGTTGCCATGTGCATATTTGTATGTAGGTTGTAGTGTGTGGCAAACAAGACAGCATACAGTGCTGGTATATGACATGTGGTGGTTAAACACTGTGGGTGTGATTTGTTAAGTTTGCAATGTTGCAGCCAGTGAGGCCTGCTAAAGCTACATGTGCTGAAAACACCTTCAATACATTTCTCACAAGACTGTGCGATATCATTACATTACTGTATACCTCACATCCTTTGCATAATTGATATTCCCACCATGAAAGGTGGACTGTATATGTGCCTATATGTATATGTATATGTATATGTACACCAATGGATGTGTATATGTATATCTATATCTATATATATATATATATATATATATATATATATATATATATAGAGAGAGAGAGAGAGTCATATATAGTGAGACAGATGCCTGGTGTCAAAGCCATGCCTCAGGCTCAATGCTGATAATTGCATTGTCATCCCTTTTGGTAAAAACTCGGTATCCATGAACTACCACATAGGGGGTAGTCTACTTAACACCAAAAGTGTGATAAGAGACCTTGGGACACAGGTGGACAGTAGTCTCCCCTTTGATGATCACTGTGCCACACTAGTCAAGAAACCCTTCTATGTGGCACACCTCATCAGAAAAGGCTTCTCATCCAGGGAAAAAGAGGTCATTGTTCCCCTCTACTCATCACTCATAAGACCCATTATAGAGTACAACGCCCATTTTGGTATGTACCTCATAAGACATCTACAACAACTGGAAAGGCCACAGACATACCTCACAAAGAGGATTACCAGTCTCAAACAGATGCCCTATGCAGACCGTCTCACAAAATGCCAGCTTTACTCTGTCGCATATCACCTACCCAGAGGTGATCTCTGCCTAACATACAAAGCTATGTCAAACCCAGAGCTGCTGGACATGCTCTACGTAAAGAAATTCCAATCCTTCCGAGCTACATGCTCTAGGGACCTAAACCTTGTCACCACTATAAACAGAACATGTTGGAGGGATATATTCCTATCTCAGAGACTTTCCATACTCTGGAACAAACTACCTATCCATAGCAAGCAAAGCTCCTCAGTAGCACTCTTCATGGATAATCTTGATGATTGGATGGGAGATAGGTAATACACCCCGGGGATCACCTCTGTGGCTCTGCTTGACAGGGGCACAGGAAATTAATTTCCTTGGGTGGCAAAGGCCAGGGTAATATTTGGCTAAGCTAATATAGGCCCTAGGGCCAATAGCCTAGTACCTACCTATGAACCTATACACACCCACATGTACTTGTTGCAATACATGCTATGTGAGGTTGACTGAGTGTGATGGTCAATGTGTTGGTGAATGTGTCAAAGTTGTGTATATGTGGGATAGCCTAGTGGGAAACTGTTTCTGACATGGTATTTTGTGTCCTAGCTTTGATCCCAGCAAAAGATGTGTATGCTATTGCTAGGCAGGAAAAGCAGTATGGCATACGGTCTGACGTAGTCCCTTGGTGTTTACTGGGGTATGTCATTGGAGGCTAAAGCAGTACATGTATGTCTATTGATTGGTACTGCTGGTGAATCCAATTCCTGTATGAAAAGTAGTACTACCTGAAGCTGTAGGCCTAAACAGCATAGTACAGTGTATGTCCACATTGCTTGGAACCACTGTTCTGTGTGTTCCCTGTAGTCCTCACAGATTATATACCTCAGGCTTAAGGTTTCGTAAGTACTGACACACAATACTGTATGGTACACACATAAAGCTCATCTGGGTTACCATACCTTTGTGTCTTGTAAGTATGTCTGATGTGTGTGTGGGTATGCCTGTAACATGCCCTTTGTCATATGTGTGTTACAGGATATAAGTGCGTATTTAGCAACATGTATAGTCTAGTACAGCAGTATGCCACCCATATTCACAAATGTGCACATATATTAGGCAGGGGTTTGCCATCAACAAGTAGTGTGGTATAATGGTAATACTGTAACTGGACTATACACTCATTGCAATGGAGGACATATTACGTTATGCATTAGCTTGATTTATACCTTCTGTGGCTAGGTGGTGCATTGTGTCGCATACAGTGTGCCATGTACTGTTGTATAGTCTTACATAGTGATTTCACTTTGTTGCTGTGCAGGACATGGTGTAATATACAGAGTGTGCCAGGCACTGTCAGGCAGTTGTGGGGTGAGTACTGATATGTGGTATTGAAAGTGTGTATCCTCTGACAGCTAATAGGTTGCTATATATGGCAGTTCCGTGATATCTCTACTGTATAATGTTAAGTGTGCCATATGACTTGCTCAGACATATTGTTTCATTGTCTTCCAGGGATCATGGCCCACTGTCGCAACCCAAGCTATAGTAGTGCTGAGGATGACATCATTACAAGCAGTCTGATCCAGCACTACAGAGTGCTATTCTCTAGAACCAGCCAGGACCAGCATGAGCAGACTGCACTATGGCAAGATGCTGTCCGTAGGGTAAATGACATAGGCATGCATAACCGTATATATGAGCAGGTATGCCATCACTGCAGTGATTTACTTAGACATGTCCGGCAGTGTGCATCTGATGTCTGTAGACAACAGCTTGCTACAGGTGGTGGGGTTACCATCCATCCCCCCCTTACCAGAGTGGAGGAGCTGCTCCTGAGCCTGGTGGCTCCTGGCCAACACCAACAGCAGCAGACATGTATCATCATGGAAGTTAGAGCCACCCAGCAAGTTCACACAGAGCGTGCAGGTAACATGGCATATCTGTAGACTACTGCTACCTCTACTGGTAGATCATGCATATGTGAGATGTGTACTGTGTAGTTAGAAAATGTGGAGCCTGGTGTTGTGCAGTACTGATCATTTGGAACATAATCTGTAGGCCTGTGAATGTAAACAGTTGTACGACTGAAAGATTGCAAACCCACAGTAGCAATGCCACAGTTCTTGCCACTGACAAACTGTCTCATATCCTTGTAGATCCCTCTGGTGTGACAGCAAGGCAGCAGACCCATGCTGGTGAGTGTGTTCTACATTTATTGTTGCAAATAAAATGTGCATATCATAGGTAAGGTGTAGGCCATGTACACATGTAACACACCTACGCATATTGCATGCTGTGCATGTTTGTTGTGAGACTATGCACATCTCAGTAATGTGATTAGCTGCCTCAAACACATGCAATACACAGAGCATCCAAACAAATGTGGCTACATTGTAGTGGCCATTGGATAGGCAGATTCGATACACATGCAGACAACATACACAACTATGTCATACACAGAACATGTTAATATGCTACACATGATGTATTCACACACCATCTGTAAAGTCACATTCCAGTATCCCAAATGTCATCCACACAGCACACATAATATACCTGAGGGGTAGAGGCCTATAATGGGGCGGTGAGACACTCTTCCACACACAACACATTCATGTTTGGCAATGCTACTTATTGGGCACCTTACAAACCCATGTAACAACTGGCTGTGAAATGGTGGCTATAGCTATGGTACTGCAGTCCAGGTACAGCATGATAGGTGCTGGTCTAGCACACATTAGTAGCCTTGAGTGACCACATGATGCTACATGATGATGGCTTATGGTACTACACCCCATCCAGTTATAGTAACCACAGTACTACACATAGCTTCCATTGCTCTATACCTCAATGTTGTGTGTGTGCAAAACATATGCACCTATACACAATATGCATAGCAATCACCATTTTCGCAAACTGACACATATATGTTTTGTAATGCTATTGAGTGTCTAGGTCACATGACACACATTGGGAATGTGTGATGTTAAATGTTGCAGTTGTGTTGTAGCACGCCATGTCATGGCTGGCACTGTCATGTCCACAATATGTTCTACACTCACCATAACTACTGTACATTGGCTATGTGGACCAATGGTATTCCAGCAGGTATACATGCACCACTGATCATGTGTGTATACTTAGCATGCATGGGCTAAACCTGTGTCCACAATTATCTGCTAAAGACACAGATGCTCTAATCAGAAATGGATATCTATGTGACACACAGATACACATCCAGCCATGGTATGTATACCTGTGAGTGATGGTGCACAGGACAGTAAAGAGCTTTTAATACTTGCACAGCAATGTTGTGTCCAAATATACATTGCGGTCCAGGATGAGCCCAATCACCAAACAACAGCACACATGCATCAAAGCCATGTATACTGTTAGTAGCAAGGACTGTCTACACTCGCACTGCATGCTGTTGAGCAACACACGTCCTGCATGCTGGCATGTGTGATATGACTGTTTGGCTTGTGATACTGTACCCCACCATCAACTGCTATTGAGTATGTTCTGTATTGCTGGTGGTGTGTGTGTGTGTGTGTGTGTGTGTGTGTGTGTGTGTGTGTGTGTGTGTGTGTGTGTGTGTCTGCTTTAGTGAGGAGTGTATTTCTGTGCAAGTGTGCATGTGTGCATGTGTTCATGTGTTCATGTGTGCATGTGTGCATGTGTACGTGTGCATTTGTGCATGTGTGCATGTGTTCATGTGTGCATGTGCGCTTGTGTTCATGTGTACATGTGTGCATGTGTTCTGACATCATGTACAGGTTGTAAAGTGTGTTTTGTGTCTTCCTCTCACAGGTGCTTAGGTTGGGCTGTTTCACTGCAGCAGGGAGCCTGATGTCACTGACAAAAATAGTGATAATGAGGATAAGTGTGTTGAGGCACAGGCATGTTTGCCAGGGTCTGTTGTTGGGCCACCAATTGACAGTACACAAGTGTCCACCCCATCCATGCACACAGTCATACTGCCAATACATCCATCATCACCAATGCCCTTAGCTGAGAGACAGTGTACAGTCGGCAATGGCCAGGACAGTGTAGTATCTATGGTACATGCATCCGGACACAGCAGCCATAGCCAGATGTCTGGAACCGTACCACATAGGCAGATGCCCAGGGGTTCTCATCAGAGCACTGCTGGACATCATGCCCCTGGCAGACATGCCACAGGTCTTACAACCTCACGCATGTTCCAGGCTGTCATGGAGGCACAACCATGTATGGAACAGTACACCAGACAGGGACTAAGGGCACAGAGGGCACATAACACCAATGTAATTGACAGTATCCGTGACCTAGTAGGTGCCATCCGTAATTACACTGAGGTCACTGATAGACATTGGGGTGAGACATTAGATGTCCTCCACAATGTCATGTCCATGTGTCAGGACAGTGCGAGATGGTTGAGACATCGATGTGGGCATATGCTAGCAACATCAGCAGCTGGCAGTGGCCGTGGATGTCCATCAAGTCACAGCCACTCCCATAGTGCCAGTACCAATCCCAGCAATGTTGGGTGTGGGCTGTCCATAGACCGTCCTAGAAGATCACATGGATGTGGCTCTGGCCAGTCCCAGCAGGGACCTGGATCCAGTGTACATATGTCTACCTCTGAGGATAGTACCCAGTCTGGCTTAGTACTTGATACTGTCTGTAGCACCCCTGCCAGGCCCAGGTACCATATCCGTGGCCAGAGATGGTGATCTGTAAAGCCTGGCAGGTACAGTCTGTGGCTGTCCCACAAATCCCTGTATATGGCAGCCACATGGTGGAACTGTGTGCATGCAGACACACACACATAAACCAGACACCTAGGGCTAACACATACCCACACACATTACATCCACATTGGCCCATACCAGTACTCTTGGCCCTCACACACACACACACACACACACACACACACACACACACACACACACACACACACACACACACACACACACACACACACATACATGTTGATTGTATTGCTCAATGTAGGCCTCTGACAAACCAACAACATACCTTGTGCATATGATGAAACCTGTGCCACCTCCTGTAATCTGTAACATTGATGCAGGAACAGGCTAACATAGTACTGATGCACAGGGTGACTTTATAGCAGTATAGCAATGTTAGCATGTTGTCAGCAGTAAAGTGTAATGATATCCTTGAAGGTGTAGCTGAGCAGGCATGATGCATTAAAGCTATGATTGTCAATGTAGTATTGTTTACACCAGTGTTAATTTCAATAGTGTATTGTCCACCCACGTGCCACTTGGCTGATGTGTGTAGTATTGGCAGCATGTGTTAGAGAGTGGGCAGTACGTGTGGGATGTGTGCAGCACAAATTTGCAGGTGTACATTTGTGAACATGGTGGAGGTACACTGTCTGCATATACGTGCAAAGTGGACACATGGGTAGGGTGACATGCCCTGTATTACACAGTGTTAATTCTCCATAGTTTCTATTGGTGGCCAGTATGCATTGTACTACACATATTTTGGAACTTGAGTACACATGTGTGTATGACATGGTTTGACACTGTGCTGTGGGTGATACTGTTACTATCTGTCATTGGTTTGCATTCTGGTAGTATATATAACCTCAACAGCCTGACCATAAACAATCGTTAGATGATGTCTTGACAACTGACACACAGATGTAAGACACACAGTAACATTTGGATCGTTCAGGTACTATACTATGCCAGTAACCAGTGGTATTCACCTGCACCCATTACTGCGACCACTCCTGTTTGGCATATAGCTCTCTTAGGTACAAGCAAACACAGTAGTTATTTGTCAGTCCACGTCTGGAAATGCATACTGTGGGCTATAATGCATTCTCCAGATGACACACACATCCTCCACAAGGGTATCATACAGACAGATACCTGTTGTCAAACCCATGCTGTAAAGCTATAAGCCAACTAAAGCATAGTCATCCACTTTTACAAAACATAATATCCCCACAGTATCACATAGGTAGTAGCCCCCAACATGTTGAACAGGTACCAATGTGTACATACAGCCAAGTGTTACATCATCTCTCCTTTGGTAATCACATTTCCAAAGGTATTTTGAAATCCCTCGGTGGATCACATAAGCAATAAGGGTTCTGCATGCATATCCACAAAGGTTGTTGTACACCTATAATGAATAGCCATCATTGACAGACTTTGATGCACTTGAACAGGTCTGAAATATACCTCAGGCATAAACCCTCACTCACACTATTCAATAGAAACCGTAATGAGTGTGTGTGACACGGACTACCTAGGCCAGGGATCACTGCAGTGGCTGGGCTTGTCACAAGCATAGAGATGTGACCTAAGGTCTGGAAAGTGGCAGCACACTCTGGCAAAGATAACAGATGTGTTCATGGAGAAAGCAGGGTTCCCACCTATGAAATAATTGAGGTCACATGTACGTATATGTATTTGCCATACAGTTACCTGACATGTGCAATGCACATACTGTTGTCATTGTGATATGTCATACAGTAGTAAAAGCAAAACCCACAACACATTAACCAACAGTATCACACACATAGAGCAGACAGTCACCAAGTGCAAGATTCAAGCCCCTACCTAACTACTTTATGATACCAGAGCAGTACACATTAACATGACGTGCTATACACATTACTGCTAGTTCTCTTTTCCACAGGTATATTTGTAGGATGGTGACACCATCAGACTTGACAAAGATGAGTATACCACTTTTAAGGTGTTTCAGTAGTCTTCGAAAAGGTTGCTCCTCTCCAAGGAGGCACACACTCTCCTACAGTTGGCAAGTGCAGGATTCAAACCCCTACCTAACTAATTTATGATACAAGAGGCATGCACATTAACACAACACACTATACACATCACTAGGAGCACTTTTTTTTCCACAGGTATATTTGTAGGATGGTGACATCATCAGACTTGACAAAGATAAGTATACCACTTTTAAAGTGTTTTAGCAGTCACCAAAAAGGTTGCTCTTCTCCAAGGAGATACACACACATTCTCATGTGCAGGATTCAAACCCCTACATAACTACTTTATGATACTAAAGAAGTAAGCATTAACATGACACGCCATACACATTACTGGGCATTCTCTTTTCCACAGGTATATTTGTAGGATGGTGACATCATCAGACTAGACAAAGTGGGTTACATTAGGTGACATTAGGTGGGCTACATAGAAGGAATTTCTAAACACTTTGGCAATGTGATCATCAAAGGAGAGTTTACTATCTACCTGGGTCCCCAGGGCCATAATTACATTCTCTGTACATACTGGATTGCCACCTATGTGGTAATTTGTGTGCACTTTGTTTTAACCAAAGGGGATGATATGCATTATTTGGCATTCTGCTTGAGTGCATTGTTTTGACACCAGGTATCTGTCTCTGTAAGACCCTTCTGGAGGATGTCTGTGTCAGCCGTACAGTCGATTATGGACCACAGTTAGCAGTCATCTGCAAACTTGTTCAGCCATACTCCTCCCGTGCTTGCCTGTACCTCTGAGCAGTATCTACTGAACAGGTGGGGTCCCAGGACCAAGACCTGTGGGATGCCATTTGTGACTGGTTTAGAGTTGGACATGGCACCCTCAACTCTGAACATGTATGTTTGATCTGTGATACAGTTGGCCACCCATCCTGTGACATAGCTGTTAATGTTCAAGCTGGTAATCTTGTCATTGATGCCAGAGTGGGGAATGGTGTCAAAAGGCCTTAGTGAGGTCCAGGTGGGCTGTGTCGACTACTTTCACCTCCATATATGTCCTTGGTAACTGTTTCAAAGAAGTCAACCAGGTTTAGGAGGCAGGATCTGCCTTTTACAAAGCCAAGTTGGGTAGAGTCCAGTGTCTGGACGTTCCCAATGTCTCTGTTTATGGGTTCCATGATAATTTGCTCCATAGTTTTGCAGACCAGGCTGAGTAGGCCTATAGGGCAATAGTTTCCAGGTTCTGTTGTGGCACCCCTTTGTGGTGCTGGATGACTGTTGCTGTATGCCATTCATTGGGTACAAAGCCTGTGGTAAGGCTGAGTCTGGACAGTGAATGTAGGTGAGGGTGTAGTTCCTTTTGGGGCTGGTGTAAGATGCAGCCTGGGACCCCATCCAGTTCCATTAATGCTGTGTTCTTAGCTTTGGAGAGGGCTATTTTTACCTGCATGTCCATGAAGACTGGGGCTCTGCATTCTTCTGGGATGGACACAGGCCCTTTTGGGGGTGATGGGGGGGTTTGCACTGAACTTGTCCACCAGGATGTGGGCAATGTCAGTTGGTTCAGTGTATTTTTTTGCCATTTTGCAGTAGCTGACAGCATATTTGAGAGTTGCCACCTAAATGTTTGGTATAGCTAACGGAGGCTTTGTGGTTGTTATTCTTACATTCCTTGGCAATTTGTCTTTAGAAACTGGCCTTGGATTATTTTATGAGTGATCATTGTTTCTTCCTAATAATGATCAGTGATGCCTTTCCTTTTGTGAAGTTTTCGTAATCATGTGTTCGTTTCTTCCTTCTGTTGTATAGCTTATTTATGGGCAATGACCACCAGATTGGTTTCTTATTTTTGGAGGAGTGCGTCTTGGTTTTATTTGGGATGTCTCGATCCATGCATCCCTGTAGATGCTCATAGAATGCACTTGTAAATGATTTGGCAGATTGTATACCATTATCCTATAGCAAGGGGGCTTTGGAACTTTCCACTTTGGTCTTGGGAAGTGTGCAGTTTGCTTTTGAAAATGTCTTCACAGTGGTCTCCTTGACTTGGGGGGGGGGGCGGGATGTGGATGTCCAGTGTGATTACTTTATGATCTGATATTACCAGCGAGGGGTTTATCTCTGTTGTGGAACACTGGTACCCCATGTTGGTGATGATCAGGTCCAGTATGTCGTCACCTATAGTGGGCATGGTGACCAGCTGTTCCAGGGCGTTTGTTTTAAAACTCTAGGAAACATTGGGCAAAGGACGTTGTACACAAGTAATTCTCTCACTCAATGTCTTGGTAGTTGTAATCTCCTCATATAATGGTGTTTGGTAGGACCTTTATATTTTCCACTGTTTTCAGGAATACTGAGTGAGGTTCCTGAGACAAGGTAGGTGATCTGTAGCAGGCTACAATCTGATAGGCAGCTTTGCCCGATGTTAGTTGCACTTGCATGGTCTCCCAGGCCTCATGCTGTGCCACTAACCTGAAGGTGTGGGTATCCATAAGGTAAATAGATACACCCCTTCCTTTTGTATTTCACTCTTGGTTTTGGGGCCAAAGATCAGAGGGATTGTGAGTGTTATACGTGGAGCATGTCCAACAGCTCTGTGCTTGACATAGCTTTGTATGTTAGGCAGAGATCACCTCTGAGTAGGCGATATGCGAGAGAGTACAGCTGGAGCATTTTGAGACGGTCTGTGTATGGCATGTATTTCAGGCCACTAATGTTCTTTGTGAGGTATTTCTGTAAGCTTTCCATTTGTTGTAGATGTCTTGTGAGGTACATAGCAAAAGGTGCATTGTACTCTATTATGGATCTAGTGAGTGATGAGTAGAGGGGAACAATGTCCTCTTCTATTCTGCGTGAGACACCTTTTGTGATGAGGTGTGCCATGTAGAAGGATTTCCTGACTGCTGTGGGGATGTGATTATCACAGGTGTGTCCATTGTCCACCTGTGACCCAAGGTCTCTTATCACACTTTCAGTGTTAAGTATACTACCGCCTATGTTGTAGTTCATGGCTACAGAGTTTTTACCAAAGGGGATGACAATGCACTTTTTGGCATTGAGCTTGAGGTCATGGCTTTGACTCCAGGCATCTGTCTCAGTGAGGCCCTTTTGTAGGATGTCCACATCTTTAGTAGTTATAGTTATGGCTCCTAGTTTGCAGTCATCTGGAAATTTCATTAGCCACAGACCTTTCATGTTAAAGTTTACTTCAGGGAAGTAGATACAAAACAGGACAGGACACAGGACTGAACCCTGTGGTACTGCACTCACAACTGGTCCAAAGTCATACCTGGAGTCTGCTACTTTCACAGTGTGTGTTCTGTCAGTGATCCAGTTGGCAACCCATCTTGTGACATAGCAATTTATACCTAGTTTAGTGGGTTTATCTATAATTCCAGAGTGGGGGATGGTGTTGAAAGCCGTGGCAAGATCTACACAGGCTGTGTGAACCACCTTACCCTTGTCTACGGTTCTTGTCTACGGTTCTGGTGACTGCTTCAATGACATCTATCAGGTTTAGGAGACATGATCTGCATTTTACAAAGCCAACCTGGTTGTGGTCCAGAGTTTGAAGATTACAAATGTCTTTTTTTATAAGTTGTATGATGATACATTCCATGGCCATGCAGAGCAGGCTCATCAGGCTAATGGGACACTAGTTCCTGAGGTCCGTGGTGTCTCCACCCTTGTGTAGTGGGATAACCATCGATGTGCGCCATTCAGCAGGCACAAAGCCTGAGGTGAGGCTATGACTGAACATGGTACATCGGTGTGGTGCCTGTTCATTCTGTAGTTTGTGTAGAACACAGCCTGGGAAGTTATCTGGTCCCATGAATGCTGTGTTCCTGGCTTTGGAGAGTGTTTTTTACCTGTGCAGCAGTGATGACAGCAACTTCGCAGTCTTCCATTATAGAGATGTGCACTTTCATGGGTGAGAGGGGGGTAAAGTTAGCACTGATCCTATCTGCCAGGATGTTGGCAATATCAGTTGGGTCTGTATATTTAGTTCCATTGAGCTGTAACTCAGAGCAGAACTGAGTATTGCCATTGAGATTCTTGACATAGCTATAGAATGCTTTGTGATCGTCTTTAGAATCTGTGTCGATTTTGTTTTCATAACTAGCTTTGTAGGATTTTATTCGGGATCACAGCTTCTTACTGATGTTGACCATGGAGCTCCTCCACTCATGGGATTTTACCCTCCTTTGCAACAGTTTCTTCCTTCTGTTGTGCAGTTTGTTTATGGCAGGGGAACACCAGATTGGCTTCCTTTTCTTGGAAGATAGCGTCTTGGTTCTGTTTGGGATAGCATGATGCATGCAGTCATGTAACTGCTTATAAAGTGCAATTGGGAAGGATTCAGTAGTCGTAACTGTATTGTCCATCTGCATGGGTGTCCTGCAGTTCAGCACTTCTGTCTTAAGAAGCATGAAGTTGGCTTTGGAGACATTTTTTAACATGGTTTCCTTAATGGGGGTGTGGGTCCAGAATGTGAATATGTAGGGTAATTAGCTTATGGTCAGATGGGACCAATGAGGCGCTGACTTCAGGTGTGGAACACCGGTCACGCAGGACAAACCAAACCCCATAACCAACACAAATAACCACAAAGTGAGCTAAATGCTAATCATTGCCAGAAGTCTCAGCCTCCAGATGCACACACTTGAGACACTTCTCATTATGGAGAATATTGATATCTGTGTAGTAACAGAAACCTAGTTCAAGGCCCCAGACAGCACACCAGCACTACCAGGATACTACTCATTCCATACCTTCCAGCATCAGAACCTGGATCATAGCACATATGGTGAGGATGTATCCATATTCATCAAGGATACCTACACCTCTCTCTACATGCTCTCTACAGGATATGTACCCACAGAATGTTGCACAGCAATGTTCTTCACACTCCACAGGGGTAGGGCCACAAAAGCCCCTTGGAATTAATTCTCTATGAGCCTGACAAGTGTGTTCTGCAAGGCAATGGAGCCAATCATAATGGAAGTCAACAATACAGAGATTGGGAACCTTCGCACAGTTGAGCACACGCAGTTTGGCTTCGTGAAATGCAGACCACACCTCCTGAACTGGGAGGATTTCATTGACAGTTACCCAGGCTACAGATGATTGAAATGAGCTCAGCACAGCCTACCTATACCTCGCTAAGGCCTTTGACACCATTCCCCAGTCAGGTATCATAGATGAACTCACCAACCTGGCCATGTATCCATACATCACAAGATGGATTGCAAACTGGCTCACAGATAGATCCCATACATTAAGAGTTGCTGGCTACATGTCAGACTCTACACCAGTAATGACTGGTGTCCCCCAGGGTTCAGTCCTGGGATCCCCCCTGTTTGGTATAAACTTCTCAAATGTACATGCTAACACAGGAGGGTTGTGGTTGACTAAGTTTGCTGGTAACTGTAAAGTGTTTGCCATAACAGATTCCCCGGAAGACAGACATATTCTCCAGAAGAGACTCTATGAGACAGATGGGTGGTATCAGAATCATGGCCTCAAGCTCACTGTGGAGGAATGCATAGTGATCCTCTTTGTTGAAAACAAAATACCCACAAACTACCACATAGGTGTTACCCCCTTAAAAATGACAAGTTGATAACTGATCTGGGGACACAAGTAGATAGTCATCTTTCCTTTGACAACCATGTTGCCAAAGTGATTGGGAGATCCTATTTGGCCCACCTAATCAACAAAGGATTTGCATCAGGATCCAAGGAGGCAGTGTTGGCACTCTACTCTTACGTCATCAGACTCATCATTGAGTACAATGCACCATTTTGGATGTACTCGACTTAGCATATCCAGCAGCTGTAGAGACCACATAGGTACCTCACCAAGAGGTTTACTGGCCTCAAACAGTTGTGTTATGCAACACAACTGGTAAAACTAAATCTGTTCTTCGTTGTGTGCCGCCTACTCAGAGGCACACTCTGTCTAACATACAGAGCCATGTCCAACACATAACTGTTGAACATGCTCCATCTACAGATAACAACATTGAGTCGTCCTACACATTCCAGGGATATGAACATCATCAGAACGATGAATACAACATGCTAGTGGGATAGAGTACCATCCCAGACACTTACCTTACTGTGGAACAGAGTTCCAATGTACATGAGACAGAACCCCTCACTGACACTCTTCAATTGGAACCTTGATGAGTGGATGAGAAACAGACAATTCATGCCAGGCATCACATCAGCAGCCCCACTAGAAAGGAGCTTAGGGTACTAAGTATTAGAACTAGGCCTTGGGAGATGACCCAGTGGTGTGGTGAAAGCTGCACAACTTGTGTAGGCTGATATATGCCTTTGTGGAGATAGTCTACTAAATACCTATGAACCTATGTGACAGGTACATGTTCACAGATAGTAGATGTGTACTTCATTCTACAGTCATGTTGTACAGCAGGCACATGGACCACATACATTGTAATGTTTGCAGATACTGGTGGCTGTTATGTACAGTGGGAGAGATGTGCACCTCATGTCTTTTGTGCCATTGGGATGTGTGCTGGGTGGGAGAGTCCTGGATAGCTCCCTGTCATGGTCACCCTCTTACACACATCTCTGATCATCCATCTTTGGCTTTTATATATATATATATATATATATATATATATATATATATATATATATATCTATCTATAGATATATATATATATATATATATATATATATATATATATATATATATATATATATATATATATATATAGGTACATAGGTAGGTAATAGGCTATCTGCCTGAAGGCATATATTAGTATGGCCAGAGTGTGCAGCTATCACCACCCATGGAGTTAGTTCCCTAGGTCTCTGTGTAGTAGAGCTGATGAAGAGATCCATGGTGTGACAGTTCAGTTTCACATACACTGATCAAGGCTCCTCTGGAAGAGTGTCAGTGAGGGACTCGGCTTATTGTCGGTTGGGAGCCGGTTCCAAAGCAAGGGAAGTTTGTGAATTAGTAATGTATCCCTCCAACATGTTCTATTTAATGTTGTGATGATGATATCCCTAGAGCATGTGGTACAGTGAGCTTGGGTTTACTTCAGATAGCGCATGTACATCAGTTCCGCATTGGACATGGACCTATCTGTTGGGCAGAGATCTCCTGAGTAGACAGCATGCAACAGAGTACAGATTGAGTTAAATTCAGTCTTGTTGCATGGGGCAACTGTTTGAGGCCAGTAATCCTCTTGTTGAGGTACTTCAGTGGTCTTTCCAGCTGCTGAAGGTGCCTAGTCAGATTCATCGCAAGTGTGTTGTGGTATTCTCTGATGGGTCTGATGACTGATGAGTAGAGGGAACCTCCTTTGACCTACATGCAAAGACCTTGGCAGTTTGTGGGAACACATAGCATGATTTTCTGACCACTTTGTGAATGTGTTTCTGGAAGTAGAGATGACTATCCACATGTGTCCATAGATCCCTTATTATCCCCTCCATATTTAGGGTGTTGGCACCTATGTGGTATTTGTATGACTGTAGCTCGAAGCCATAATTTTGACACCACATCTGTCTGACTGAGACCCTTTTTAAGGATGTCTCTGTTGTCCCAAACATCGATTATGACAACTTTTTTGCAGTCATCCACAAACTTTGCTAAACATAGCCCTCATGTGCTTGACTGTATTTCTGAAAAGTATACACCAGACAGGAGGGGTCCCAGGACTGAGCCATGGGGGACAGCAGTTGTTACCAGCTTGAACAGGAGACCACAATTCTTACCTTGTGGGATCTATCTGTGCCCCAGTTGGCAATCCATCAGATGACATACATATTTATGCACAGGTTGTTGATTTTGTGGATACAACATGTGTCTGTGATGTTGGAAAAGGGATTTTTAAGGTCTATGTGGGATGTGTGTAGCTGATTTCATTGATGTATGTCCTGGGTGACTGCCTTGAAAACAGTCTAGCAGGTTTGGGAACCATGATCTGCCCCTGACCAAACCAAAATTGGTAGGGTTGGGTGTTTGTAGGTTCCCAATAGCTCTGTTTATGAGTTCCATCATGACAGATTCCATGGCCTTGCAGATCAGGCTTAATAGGTTTATAAGACAATAGTTCCCATGGTCTGTTGTGCTCCAACACTTGTGGAGTATGCCAAATGTTGCTGTAACGCATTCAACAGTTTCATATCCTGTACAGAGGGTGAGTCTCAACAGACTGTTCAGGTGCAGGGTCCGTTTGTTTTGGAGTTCACATATGACATGGCTAGGGAAACCATGTCATCCCATAGACGCCGTGTTTTTAGGTTTGGAAAGTGCTGTTTAACCATTGTATATGTGGTTTCTGGGTTTTCACAATCTCCAGGTATGATAATGGGCCCTTTTGTCAGTGAAAGGGGGTAAATATGTATGAACCTGTCTGAGAAGATGTTGGCAATGTCAGTCATGTACATATATTCATTTACAGTTTGCACTGACTCAGAACATATATGAGTTTGCATTGATATTTATGACATAGTGATAGAAAGCTTCATGGTTCTCTATGGACTCTTTGACAATATTTTTGCCAGAACATGGACTGGATAATGTTAGGAGTGCTCATTGTTTATTGATGATACTGATCGAAGATTTATTGATTTTCTTTGAATTTTCACTTTCTTTGAACAACTTAAGTACTTGTAGTACATAGTTTGATTATGACAGGAGTCCAATATATTATATGGGTCTGTTTTCATTTAACTGTGTGCGCAAGGCAGGATTGGTGAATAGTGACAAGTTTCTGGGGTAAGAACTGCAACTGCCAGATATGTGTGGCCCTCTGCTGTACTCAGACATGGCTTAAGTGTGTGAGCACGCCCAGTATGACCTTTCAGTATGTTGTTGACTGACATTTGCTTTGTTTATTTAAGTGTGTGAGTATGCCCGGTATGACCTTTCAGTATGTTGCTGACTGAAATTTTCTAAATTTGTTGAAGTGTGTGAGTACGCCCAGTATGACCTTTCAGTATGTTGCTGACTGAAATTTGCTAAATTTAAGTGAGTGAGCATGCCCAGTATGGACATCTATACTATATGTGTGTGAAAAATCAAGTTGGTTTTTACTTCAGGGCTCACCTTTGTGTTGTACATCGACAAGAAGCACGCTGTGCCTGCAGAGCTTCCATGAGCCACTTTGTATAGACTTATCAACATTTCTACATACAGGGGGGACAGCTATTATTTGTACATTTCTACCCGGGGGCACACCTGATTGTTACTGTGGGTGTACATAGGTTCACCTGACACTTATACACATTTGCTAGGCCTGCACTGCTATGTCAGGTACTCCATTTCAGTCTGTACTGTTGCCTATCATACTGGCTTGAGGCATACTACTGTACTACAGATCTTAGCTTCCAATTCCACGTATATTAGTTTGTGACTTCAAAGCCTACCCAACCCACATCACACTGCCTGGCCTGCTGTTATCTGTCTGCATAGGCCTGGGGGGGAAGTTCAGAGGGCATGATACAGCATTTGTTTGTGTTTGCATTAGTCTACAATTGTCCTGCTGTGTCTGTGCCAGTGAAATGCTGTCATGGCTTAGTGGTTCAGTACTGTGACTATAGTGCACAGTATCCTGAGTTTGAGCCCTGTCACTGCTTTTTATTTTCCTGCTGGGCATACCTGACTGCTTAAGGAACAGTAAAGCAGGTGTGAGTGTGTTTACCTGACTTTGCTCGACTTTGCCTGACTTTGCCCAATATTGCCCAACGTTGCCCAACATTGCCCAACGTTGCCCAATGTTGCGCTAGTTTGCACAGTGTGCAGCTCCACGCAATTGTGCTTAAATATGCTAAACAGTGGTAAAATCTGCTTAGCACTGCTTTATATGGCTTAAAATAGGGCAATCATGCCTCAGGTGGTGCTGCAGGACCGCCTATGTCGGATGCACATAGTACACTTCCTATACATGTTTGAAAACAGGTAGTGTCAAGTTAGGCATCCCTTTTATTGTATGTGTGAGTCAGAGAGAGGTGTCATTTCCAGGGTTCCTACTTAGTTAGTGTATGTGCTATGCGTTTCCTCTTTGCCAAGGCCAAGGCATACTGGGCACGCCTCCTTCTGCCTACTGGGGCAGGCTCAGGTTGTTCCTCCTCTGAGTCATGCTGTGTCTGTGCAGGCCTTGGCAATGGTGGGGGGCTGTTTGGCCCTGCCCCATGCTGTTCCTGCTGCAGCTGTTTTTGCAGGATCGTATTGTGTAGCATGGCACATACCATGACAATTTGGGTACATGTAGTTGGTGAGTACTGCAAGGCTCCACCAGATGTGTCCAGGCACCGGAACCGTGACTTCAGCATCCCAAACACACACTCGATTATGTTTCTTGTTTGTGCTTGTGCCTTATTATGGAGTTCTTGTTCAGGTGTGTGTGCATTTCTGATGGGTGTCATCAGCCACAGCTCCAGTGCATAACCAGCATCCCCCACTAGGTGACCGTCAGGGATGTCCCCATTGGCAAATCTCTGGTACAGCCTGCGTCAGATGCCAGATGTGGGAATCATGATAGCTTCCAGGGCAGCCAGCACACACATTCATTATTATGCCTTGGGCATCCCACACAACCTGGCAGTTGATGGAGGGGAAGCCCTTGTGGTTTATGTAAACCCTACCCCGCTCACCGGGTGGTGCTTTGATGTGTATGTGCGTGCAGTCTATTGCACCCACTACCTCAGGGTATTCCACTATTTGGTGGAAAAGAAGCATATTGCTGGCCAATGCCTCACTGGAATTGAGGAAGTATACATGCTCACTGACATGTGCTGACATGGCATCCAGGAACTGGTGCAGTACCCTGGATGCTGATGCCTGTGAAACTCCCATCATATCACCAGTTGGTCTCTAGAAGGTACCTGTAGCTAGTATTCATAGGCCAACACATACCTTGATATCCACTGGGATGGGTTCCCCTCTGTTGGTTCTGTGTGTGAGGCGTGGCCGGCATAGCTCAACAATTTGCTGCAGGAGGTCTCTGTCCACTCTAAAGTGCTCCACTATCTCCAGCTCATGTAGCCCCTGGTAGGTTACCCTGGGTCTGTACACTCTTCTCCATCTCCTCACTGTGGTTTTCTCAGCAGCATTCACAATATCACCACCCTCAGCGTCTTGCACATGTTGGCTTATGATAGCAATAGCAGCCCATAACATTTTTTCTGACTTAAGCTTTTTAAGTTTTCACTCTTTGTATACTGCAGCGTTGCAGAGTTCTTGAGAAAAAAACATGGGGGAATGGTGTTTGCAGATGTTAAAGTGCTGGGCTGGGCTGGGCTGGGCTAGTCTACTGCCTGTGTAATTGGCTGATTCTGATATATTTCACCTGGCAGCTCTGCTAGTTCTCTTTGGTTAACTCCCTACTACTTATTTTCCTTCCTTTTCCCTTTCTGTTTCCACAAGTGGCAGCGCTGTGCAAACAAGCGCAAATACACACACATGAGCGCACACGCATGCACACAGGCTTACACAGGCTTACAGGTGTGCACATGCGTGCACACGGTGTAAGCACATTTGCAAGAAATTTCAGATATATCCACGGCGTACACCTTTGGTTTCTGGGTTTCAGCTAGGACAACTGTAGACATGCCTCTTGCAATCCTGAGCAACTCATGGCAAACACAAGCCACTCTGCTCCAATAAGCTTACAGTCTTTCAGACATACCCCCTCATGATGTCACCTATCTTCTACTCTACTACTCCCCTACTCCTACACTTATACTCTAGGGACATGGCTCACATACCAGGGAAAATTGGGATTCACTATCCTTATCCTCATTTGCATAGGATTGCCTAATAATGCTTGGTTACATCTCTCAAACTGAGCTTCCCCCCTTAGCAACCACTACTCAGTAGCCATGTTGTCTTCAGCCTACCATTCACCTGCATGACAGAATAATCTTTTTATTAAACATGCCTATTTTTGGCTATTTTTAAATTATTTTCTGTTTTTTAAAGCACCACACGTTTGCACGGCACTGCACTATGCTTAAACATCGGAGATCGGGGAAAAAACATAAAAATTAATTTTTATTAATTTTCAACCTAGAAAAATGCCAATGGCCTTATATTTGGCCATTGGCATGCTTCCTTAACTGGATGCATCCTTTATTTGGAGCTGTCTTAGCTCCGTTTTGCTATTTGCAGAACGGTACTCCGTTACCAATGGAGTACATTTCTGCAAATAACACTACTCTTCCACGGACAGGTTAGTCTTTCCTGGATCACATATTTGCCTCATTTGCATAGCTTTCAGCAGCAAATGAGGTAATTTGCATAACATAACACTGTCCATGCAAGAGTAGCTTTATAAGCTCTCATGCACGCTCCTGCCCGCTGTTGCTGGATCGCTCGTCAGACATATTGGCTGTCTGCCGTCTTACACTACACTTAGACTCTGTGCAAGCCTTCGTAAATCCAGCCCCATATCTTTAATAATCTCATTAGTTAAAACTAATCAATCAACTGCATCAGGTAAGTAAATGAATAGTCAGAAGTGCTTAAGTGTTGACTTAAATAATGTATATTCCAAAAAATAACATAAGTAATTCATACAATACTACTAATAGTAATAATTATAAGAAAATATTTTACAAATTAATTAACTTTACAACAGAGCATATATTACAATATATATGTCAGCAAACGTTTGCGATTCAATAAACTCTGTGCAGGAATAGTGCTATTCCTGCACAGAGTGAACCATGTCCATTTAGCATTAGCATTAGCAGCAGCAGCATGCCTTACATATTCATGAAGGCGCTCTACTGCTAAGGCTAAACAGAAATAAAGAGCACATAGTGCAGGGGGCATGTCTAAGCAGTGCGCACACATCTAACATGCCCCCTGTACTCAGAAAGTGCCGTACAGAACTTTTTAAAAGTATTTCAGTATCTGTGGATACTGAAATGAAATAAAATCAGCATTTCAGTGTCCATGGACAATGAAATAGCTAGGGGAGCATGAAAAAATGCAGGGAGTGTGCAACAGGTTCTGTCACACACACACCCCACATTGTAAAAGTGCCGTACGGCCATAGCCATCAACTGAACAAGTTTTTGCAGAATGCCCAGATGCCTTCCCAACCCCCTAGAGCAATAAAGCTATACAAAGCCATAAATAATGGATGGGGCAAAGGCACACAAATAGGGGAATTCCCAAAATATTGCACTAACAAACCAGAAAGCTGATAGAATAAAAGTTATGAAGTAGCACATACTTCCTGAAGGATATGAAGACTGAAACACAAATGTCTGCCATATGAAATTGCCATATGGTCATAGCTGTTAACTGTATAGATGTCTGCATAATGCCCAGATGCCTGCCTCACATACTTCTCAACCCTCTAGAACAATAAAGCTGCACAAAGTCATAAATAATGGGGGGACAAAGGCACACAAATAGGGACATTCCCTAAATATTGCACTTAGAAACCCAGAAAGCTGATAGAATAAAAGGTATGCAGAAGGATGGACTTCCTGAAGGGTATGAAGACTAAAACACAAATGTCTGCCATATGAAAGTGGCACACAGTCATAGCCATTAACTGTAGAATGCCCAGATGCCTGACTCATATACTTCTCATACAGCAAGAAAGCTGTACAAAGCCATAAATAATGGGGGGACAAAGGCACTCAAATAGGGATGCACTTGAAATATTGCACTGTTAAACCCAGAAAGCTGATAGATTAAAAGGTATATATTAGCACAGACCTCCTAAAGGGTATGAAGACTGAAACACAAATGTCTGCCATCCGTAAGTCTCGTATGGCCAAAGCCCTCAGCTGTACAGGTGTCTGCAGAATGCCGAGATGCCTGCATCACATACCTGTTAACCTCCTAGAGTAACAAAGCTGTACAAGGCCATGAATAATTAAAAATATTTGTTTCCCTTACTAAGGTATATTTAAGTGTAGCTGAGTTGGTGTGTATGTTATGACCCTCTGCCCAGCATTGCTTAAACACCCCAGAGGAGATAAATAAAAATATACAACTAAACCCCCAATGCCAGTATAGTGTGGTGGTTAGAGTCCTGCTTTTATATGCAGGCATTCACAGTTTGAATACTAAGACAGGTATTTAATTTTTACATAGGAAAGCACTGTTAAAATTATTTTTTTCTTTTTTTAGGTTCATAGTTTCATAGGTAGGTACTAGGTTATTGGCCCTAGGGCCTATATAAGCCTAGCCAAAAATGTACCCTGGCTTTCACCACCCAAGAAAATGATTTTCCTGTGCCCCTGTCGAGCAGAGCCACAGAAGTGATCCCTGGGGTAAATTTCCTATTTCCCATCCAATCATTAAGATTTTTCTTGAAGAGTGCTAATGAGGAGCTCTGTTTGACATAGATAGGTAGGCTGTTCCAGAGTATGGGAAGTCTCTGGGACAGGAATATATCCCTCCAGCATGTTCTGTTTATTGTGGTGACAAGGTGTAGGTCCCTAGAGCGTGTAGCTCAGAGGGATTGGGATTTCTTTACGTGGAGCATGTCCAACAGCTCTGGGTTTGACATAGCTTTGCATGTTAGGCAGAGATCGCCTCTGAGTAGGCAATATGCGATGGAGTAAAGCTTGAGTTTTTTGAGACGGTCTGCATAGGGCATCTGTTTGAGGCCAGTAATCCTCTTTGTGAGGTATTTCTGTGGCATTTCCAGTTGTTGTAAATGTCTTGTAAGGTACATACCAAAAGGGGCGTTGTACTCTATAATGGGTCTAATGAGTGATGAGTAGAGGGAAACAATGACCTCTTTCTTTCTGGATGAGAAGCCTTTTGTGATGAGCTGAGCCACGTAGAAGGATTTCCTGACCACTGTGGTGATGTGATTATCAAAGGAGAGACTACTTTCTACCTGTGTCCCAAGGTCTCTTATCACATTTTCAGTGTTAAGTAGACTACCAGCTATGTGGTAGTTCATGGGTACAGAGTTTTTACCAAAGGGGATGACAATACACTTTTTTGGCATTGAGCTTAAGGCCATGGCTTTGACACCAGGCATATGTCTCAGAGAGGCCCTTTTGTAGTATGTCCACATTGTTAGGAGTTTCGATTATGGCTCCTAGTTTGCAGTCATTTGCAAACTTTGTTAGCCAAAGACCTTCTGTGTTAGCCTGTAATTCAGAGAAGTAGATACCAAACAGGAGAGGACCAAGGACTGAACCTTGTGGTACTCCACTTGTCACTGGTTTGAAGTCGGATTTAGAGTCTGCTACTTTCAAAGTGTGGGTTCTGTCCATGAGCCAGTTGGCAACCCATCTTGTGACATAGGGATTTCTAACTAGTTTAGTGAGCTTATCTATAATTCCAGAGTGGGGGATGGTGTTGAAAGCCTTGGCAAGATCTAGACAAGCTGTGTGTACCACCTTACTCTCATCTATGGCTTTTGTGACTGCTTCAAAGATGTCAGTCAGGTTTAGGAGACATGATCTGCCTTTTACAAATCCGAACTGGGTAGGGTCCAGAGTTTGGAGATTACCAATGTCTTTGTTTATGAGTTCTATGATGATACATTCCATGGCCTTGCAGACCAGGCTCATCAGGCTAATGGGGGGTTAGTTCACGGGGTCCGTCATGGCTCTCCATTTGTGGAGTGGGATAACCATCGCAGTGTGCCATTTAGTGGGCACAAAGCCTGAGGAGAGGCTATGATTGAACATGGTACTTAGGTAGGGTGCCAGTTCATTATGTTGTTCTTGTAGAACACAACCTGGGATATTGTCAGGTCCCATGGATGCTGTGTTCTTGGGTTTGGAGAGTGTGTTTTTTATCTGTGCAGCTGTGATTACAGGAACTTTGCATTCTTCCGGTATAGAGATGGGCCCTCTACGGGGTGAGAGGGAGGTAAAGTTAGCACTGTACCTATCTGCCAGGATGTTGGCAATATCAGTTGGTTCTGTATATTTAGTGCCATTGTGCTGTAACTCAGAGCAGATCTGAGTGCTGCCATTGAGATTCTTGACATAGCTATAGAATGCTTTGTGGTTGTTATTAGAGTCAGTGGCAATTTTGTTTTCGTAACTAGTTTTGGAGGATTTTATGAGGGATCTCAGCTTCTTACTGAGGTTGACCAGGGAGTTCCTCCAGTCATGGGATTTTCCTCTTTTTTGCAACAGTTTATTTCTTTTTTTTAGGAGGATAGCATCTTGGTTCTGTTAGGGATAGTATGATCCATGCACTCGTGTAAGTGCTTATAAAGTGCATTTGTGTAGGATTCAGCAGTCATACTTCTATTGCCCATCTGCATGGGTGTCATGAAGTTTGCCACTTCTGTCCTAAGAAGTGTAAAGTTGGCTTTAGAGAAGTTTTTTTACGGGGGTTTCCCTGATTAGGGGTGGGGGTGGGATGTGGATGTCTAGTGTGATTAGCTTGGGGTCAGATCTGACCAGCGAGGAATTGACCTCTGGTGTGGAACACCGGTTGCCCATGTTGGTAATGATCAGGTCTAGGATATTGCTGCCCCTGGTGGAGGTGTGAATAAGTTGATCCAAGGCATTGAAATTTAAGAATTCTAGAAAACGTTGAGCAAAAGAGTTGGTACATGAGTAGTTTTCCCAGTTAATGGTGGGGTAGTTGAAATCACCCAATATTAGTGTAATACTTTCCAGTGTATCAAGAAATGAGGAGTGGGAATCCTAGGGCATGGTGGGGGGTCTGTAGCAAGCTACAATTTGTATTGCGGTCTTGCCCAGAGTTAGTTGCACTTGGATAATCTCGGATGCATTATGCTGTGCAACTAGCCTGGAGGTGTGGATATCCTTAATGAATATGGACACGCCTCCACCTGTAGTGCTTCGTTCTGGGTTAGGTGGCCAAAAGGTGTGGTATGAATTATAGCCTGGTAATGCAGGGGTGCTCTCTGTAGCTTTGAACCAGGTCTCTGTCATTGCACAGATGGTGATGTTCTCCATTTTAAGGAGTGCCTTGAGTGAGTGCATTTTGAGGTTTAGACTTCTAGCATTGAGTAGCATTACCCTCAGATTTTGCTTGCTTGTACCTGTTACGGTGGTGAATTTGTCATTTGAACCTTGCCTAAAAAAGGCACTATAGGGGAGCAAGAGCCTTAGCCAGTATCCGGAATCCCAATGGCGACAGGTGCAGACCATCTCTGGCAAAGCATCATGGTCTGTCAATCATGTCTTCCCAGGCAGACAAATACTGGATCCCCTTAGAATGACACGAGAAGCTTAGCCAATTGTTGAAGTCAATCATTTTGTCCTTGTACTGTGGTATCATTTTAGGTGATGGTAGGATGCTACTCAGGGCTAGGGTCATACCTGTCTGGGCTACACGATCGGAGATCTCCTCCATGTCTCTTTTCATGTAGTCCAGGGAGGTACATCTCAGGTCATTCACACCAACATGGACAATGACAGTGTCATATTTGTACTTGTTGTGGACTGACCTGAGTGCATGCATTATGTGGTGGATCCTGGCACCTGACAGGCAGCTGACAGTAACTTTCTACTTGTTTAGCCTGGTGAGTGGAACATCAGTGTGCCTGCCTATAGAGTCACCTATGACTAGACTGTTGGGTACGTTGTTAAGCTTTATGGGCTGTGGTTGAGTGGCACACTGAGTCTGTGGGCTATGTGTCATTTGGGTTGTGTTGGGGGGTGGAGTTTGTTTGCGTTTCTGCTTTGGAGGTCCCTGATGCTTGGGCAGGTTTTTATTGAGAGCCTCTGTGGATGTAGGTGTGTGTTTTGTGTTTCTATGTGTGTGTTTTGGTGGTATAGGTTTTGAGGGACTATGTGATGAGTGTGGTGTAGTGCAAGTGTTTACCTTCTCCTCTTGACTGTCTAGTCCAGTCTTGGGTGAAGAGAGCTTCGCTTCCAGTTTGGCTATATAAGTGCATCTCTCACAGGTTGTTGTGTTGGGTGGTAGGAGGAGAGGGTTGTCTGTGTACATGAGGCAATTGCTGCATTGCCCCAAGATGCTCAGATTCATCAGGTAGACAGAAGAAATCACCAGAAGCTGACCCTTAGACATGCCTGAATAGGTGCTTATTTATTAAGTACTAAAAATTGCTTTCCTCTAGACAAGTGAGGAAAGTTGAGTGCTGTAGTAATTTGCAGCTTATTTAGTGCTTACACCGAGTTCTGAACAAGTGCTGAGTTCAAAGAAACAGATTTGAGTGCTGAAACTAGAAAACTGGCTAGTTCTAAGAAACAAAATTAAGCTAGAAGGCTTCCCTCCAACACAGAAAGGCTTGGGGGCTCAGAAGCCTACAAAATGTCTAGACCACTTACAGGAAAGGCAGGAAACAAGCTTATTTTTTTTTCTTTCCCAGATGCTCTCTTTGTACACAGTAAGAGTGCCTGAATTCAGAATATGATGTCACTGCACTCATTTGAGTGAGCAAATGAAATGGGCCCAGAAGGAGTATCCAACACAAATTTACAAGAGGGGCGTGCAGTTTCAAAGCCACCAAAATTAATACCAAATCAAAAACAGGGAGGATAGGTGGGGAACTAACTGAAAAAACAGAGTCAATACTTCCATTTCAGTTAATATTCAATGCAACACAAATAAATCAATTAACATACTGTATTATTTGAAAAAAGTGCAGATAAAAGGTACTTAAATTCTCTTAAACATCCATTTGAATACAACAAGATCTTAGCCAGCCAAAGCTGAGGTTTTAAGCAGAAAATATTCCAAAATGTACCACTTAAATAGGCAGTGACAGGATATCAATGAATGAGACTACCCCAGTCTGCATTTACTAACAGGCAATAAAAATCTAGCAAGCACTAACTGAAAACAAAGAGTCAAAACTTCCAGTTCAGTTAATATTCAATGCAACACAAAATAAATCAATTAAAATGCTGCATTATTTGAAAAAAGTGCAGATAAAACATACTTAAATTATCTTATATGTCCATTTGAATACAGCTAGATTTTAGCCAGCCAAAGCTGAGGTTTTAAGCAGCAAATATTCCAAAATGTACCACTTAAATAGGCAGTGAAAGGATATCAATGAATAAGACTACCCCCACCTGCAATTACTAACATTCAATAAAAATCTAGCAAGCAGTAACTGAAAAAAACAGAGTCAAAACTTCCAGAGCAGTTAATATTCAATGCAACACAAATCAATTAAAATGCTGTATTATTTGAAAAAGTGCAGATAAAAGGTACTTAAATTCTCTTATACGTCCAGTTGAATACAGCTAGATCTTAGCCGGCCAAAGATGTAGTAATTGATATTTGTCAACCAGGGTAGTGTAGCTGTTCTAAGAGCTCTCTCCTTCCCTCTCTAAGAATTTCTGAAAACTTTGAACACTTTAAAACCCAGCTCCACTCCCATCTCTCCCTTAATTGGAAATGTAATTGCACTCTACCTACCTAACCTGCTAATGACTCTACTACAAGTAACTCTACTCCATACTGATTTACTAAACAGCTGCCTCACTCTAAATATAATGTAATCTAACATCTGTATCTTGAATGTATATATTGTAAATATTATACTCTCTGTCTTCTTTCTCCCCCATCTGGGAATGATTCTCACTACTGCCAACATATAAATTTTGATGCTATTTAACAAAGGACATAAACGCATCCATAACCTAACATGTAATGTATGCTGTCCACTTTTTCTATTTTACAACTGCCTGTCTCTGAATACATCAATATCATGAATGTATACATAGTAAATAATGTACTTTCCACCATTATTCTCCCCTTTTCTGGAGAAAAATTGTTTTTACTGCAATCTTACAAATGTTAGTCTTTATAATTATGTATAGATGATTTACAATTGTTAGTTTTTATAACCATGTACACATGATCTACTACCTCTGTATAACTTAACCTCTGTACAACTTGTTCTTTAATCTAGTATGTAAGTATGTAATGTATGTTCTTCTATTTTACTATTATACTTTGTTAAGTTTTACTATATAATATTACTGTTTGCTTATCATTACTATGTAATATGGAGCTTTTCTCCCCGGGCCTCCACTGAAAATGAGCTCCTTGAGCCCAGTGGACCTCCACGGTCATCAAACTGTAAATAAATAAATGAATGAATAAATAAATAGATAAATAAAGATGGAAGTGTGAGTGCATGTAACATGTGAAACCACCCATATATACACAAGTGTCCCATACAGTATAGTCACACCCCTCGATAATGTAAGGAAAGCACACAGAGGGACGTCATTTAAAGTAAATCATATACACTTAGTAAACAAAGTCATTAGTCTGATATTTTTAAAAATTAAAAGTGAGCAATGATTAGCAGTGCTCAGCTATCCTTAGGCATTTTAAGCATTGCTTGGATGCGAATGTTAAGCAGCAGTCCACTCAGCAAAGCAGATTTGCTCACTGTTAAGCAAAGTTCAACAATTTCCCCTTATAGCATTGCTAAAATCGGCTTACTCTGTTTGCGCACCACTAAGCTGTACTCAACATTTTTTAAATCGACCAATGATGGCAAAGGGGAGAATATGGCCTTATTTAAACTGTACAGGCAGGAACACAGACAGTACCTGTTATAGTTCAACCTGTACAGGAACCATGGCTGGCGTAGGTGAGGGTTTGCTCTTTTGGGGCACAATGCTGGGATGTCCTGGAGTCCAGGGTCATGGCTGGACTCCTCATAAGTAACCACAATGAGAGACTGCTGCAGGGCCAGTACCAGGGCTCTCAATATAAAGAGGAGGCCTGGGACTATCTTGCTCATGATCTCACCAGTGCTACTGGCATCCCTCAAACTGGTGAAGAGGTCTGGCACCACTATGCCAACCTAAAGCAGAGGAAGGGGTCGTTCTTGGACCAGTGGATCCAAGATGCTAGGGACAACCATGCTCCAGCAGTTTGTATGTATCACAGATATAGGTGTACCAAATTCTAGCCTGAGGATGTGACAGACAGGTATGCGTAATGTTTGTTTTCCTCCCCTACAGCTGCAGCAGGGAGGGCTAGTAACATCGAAGCCCATGGAGACAGACTGCTGAGGCTGCAAACTACGGGCTGGTGAGTAAATATCTATTTTGCAGTATATTGTACAAATAACTAAGAAAGAGTACATTGTTTACTGCTAGTATGTATACTGTTACTGTGTTAACTGAGTAAATAAAGTTTGCCTGACTAATACTGATCTGTATAAAACATCTATAACAGAAACGGTTGTGTTTACTCTGATATGCTGTTGTAGACTTAGACTGGAGCTATAAAACAATGTATAAAGGAAATGTGAAATACATACTTCACTAAGCTCTGAAACCTGAATAGTAATGTGTAATCTATCAAAGTGTGTTCCATGCAGCATTACCTTGTCTTAAGCTTTCCTTTCCAGATTGCAGTAATCCAAAAGATTAATGTACAGTACACTAAGTATCTGTTATGCATGCATCACAGGATTACAAGTTCAGACTGTCTAACCAAATCCTCAATAGCTCAGTGTGATGAGATATAGTTTAGTTGTTAATTTTGTACATCCTCACAAGGTTCAAATCAAGAGAGTGGTACTAAGATGTGTGCATATCTACACACAAGGAATCAGGAATAAATGTAAAAACAGTCAGGTGGTGTTAGCATATATTTTCTCCACAGATTTTACAAGTAAGCAAATGTTAGTAGCAGCTGTATGAAGGGTATAATAATACATTGTGTACAACTGTTCAACTGTCCCACCACATGCCTGCAAATGACAGCAGGATAGGTACATACAACATGCACTCTTCCTGATACATTTCTCTCAAGTGTCATGCTGTCATGGCTAGTGGTCACTGCTGCCAATAACCCTGGACACAGATAGGAAACCAGCTGAAGTATGCCAGTAGCACACTCACATAACAACAGTTCAGGGTACATCTTCTGTGCCAGATATGTAACCCCAATATGTACGAGTCCCCTCCAGTCATGTACCCAGAGATGTCACAGTTTGCCCTCTACCATTCCAGGCTGAAAGTGTAATAGGTATGTTTGGGCTACAGATGCTATGGGCCATAGGTAGATTTAAAGTGAGGGCAGACCCATAGAGTATTGAGCAGTACTGCTGTGGAAAATAAAAGCATAAACAGTTGTTAATGGACTTTAGGTGCCCCCCGCCCCTTATCTCGATCAATATTATAATTCATATACTACGGGTATGTT